>NC_056746.1:621975907-622073407 GCF_019279795.1 Protopterus annectens | reverse complement strand
TAAGGATCAGGCTAGAGGTAAAACTCTGATGGAATGATGATACAAGGGTCAGGCTAGAGGTAAACCCCCAATGTACTGATGATACAAGAGTCAGGCTAGAGGTAAAACTGCAGATAGTCATAGTATAAGGTATAAGGGTCAACATGGAGGTAAAACCCCAGGAAGTTATGGTATAAGGGTCAGGCTGGAGGTAAAACTCTGATGAAATGATGATATAAGGGTCAGGCTAGAGGTAAAGCCCCAATGTACTGATGATACAAGGGTCAGGCTAGAGGTAAAACTGCAGGTAGTCATAGTATAAGGTATAAGGGTCAACATGGAGGTAAAATCCCAGATGGTGATGATAAAAGGATCAGGTTAGAGGTAAACCCCCCAGGTAGAGATGGTATAAGGGTTAGGTTAGAGGTAAAACCCCAAGCTGGTTATGGTATAAGGGACAGGCTACAGGTAAAACCCAGGTAGTGATCGTACAAGTGTCAGAATAGAGGTGAAACACAGGGAGTGATTGTATAAGGGTCAGGTTAAAGGTAAAACCACAGATAGTAATGGTATAAGGTTGGGGTTAGAGGTAAAATTGTAGTTAATGATGGTATAAAGCCCAGGACAGAGGTAGACCCCAAGTAGTGACAGTATAAAGGTCAGGCTAGAGGTGAAACCCCAGGTAGTAATGGTATAAGGGTTAGACTACAGGTAAAAGTATAGGTAGCGATGGTATAAGGTATAAGGTTTTGCCTACAAGTAAAATCCCAGGAATGGATGGTATAAGGGCTAGGGCAGAGTTAAAGCTCCAGGTAGTGATGTTAAAAGGGTCAGGCTGGAGGTAAAACCTCAGCTAATGATGGTATAAGGGTTAGGCTAGAGACAAATCACCAGACAATGACGGTATAAAGGTCAGGTTAAAGGTAAAACCCCAGGTAGTGATGGTGTAAGGGTCAGACTAAAGGGGAAGCACCAGGGAATGGAAGTCATTCTATAATTACTAATAAATGTATGACCCCTTGTCATGATTGTTGTTTTTGTAAGTATTTAAATGTGGGTAAAACTTTTATACACCCATTAATACAGACTGAATTTTATTTTAAGGTTTTTGCTACCTGTAATTAAAAAAATATTGTGTACTTAGCTAACTGTGAAGAACGTCCTAGTTTCTATATAGGAAAAACCAACATGATGTTTAAGGAACGGATATCTTCCCAACTCTCAGAAATTTGTAGGAAAGTAGAGACTAATGCTTTGTATAAGCACATTCAAAAAGCAGGAGAACAGCATATAATTAAGTTTAGAGTTTTGGAAATTATTAGTGTTGAGAACAGAGGGGGTGATTTAATGAACAAAACTGAGTTAGCTGAGTGCAAGTGGATTAACTATTTCAGGGCTGATGTTTTCCCTGGTTTGAATGCAGTTATCAGTACAAAACCTGTGTTAAAAAAGAAAAAATCTTGTTACAAATGATATACCGCGCTTCTAAAAAATAACTTTTAGACAATTAATTAAGTAATTAGGCTGGCTGATTTGTACTAATTATACTGTGTGCTTTTAGTATATAAGCTGTGAGAAAGTAATGTATTGTGAACATTGAGAAAGAGCTGTGTGTTTGAAAGCTTTGTACTTGTACATACTTTTTTCAGCAAAACCATTTTATTAAAACAGTTTTACAGTGCGATGTTTGGATTTGGGATTGTTTTTTCGTATTCACAGTTTTACAAGACTCAGAGGGGAAGGTCTATTTTACAGACAATAAGTAAATAACTTGTGTCTTAATGGCGATATAGTGAGTACATCATTATTAGACAAGTTTTTTTTACAAATGAAACACAAATTCATCTTTACACTATAAAGAGTGCTTGGAAAACAACTAAATTGATCAGGTGTGCTATGCAAGCACTGTAAAAGTGTACAGTAAGTGTGTCCACTTCAGAAGTTTTAAACCTTTTTAATTGTATGACAGTCACTCCTTTAAAATGACATTTAAGCTTTTTTAATCTGTATCACAGTCAATCCTTTAAAATGACCTTAACAAATATGACCAGAAGCTGTTAGACATCAAATGGTTAGAAAGCTTTCTGCTCATGTTCCCAAAGGACCGTCCTTGGTATTTTATGGGCCATTTCCTTTTCACCATTTTATACATACACTTACCGGTGATCATCCAGAATTGCAGACAGTTGAAAGGAGCGACCATTCTAATATCTTAAATTGTTCTTTAATCTTATTAGCACCTACAAACTAGTTTACAAACAGCTGGCTATAAACTGCCATACAACAAAGGTCATGCCAGTTAGAACAGGCAAAGCCTCACAGACCTGAAGAAACCACATCTAACTCAGTACAGTAGAAACCAGTCACCACAAGAACCAGTATTGTATGAACATTGTAGGAACCATTAACCCATCCATTAATCTTTAGCTCTGCCAGCTACTACACTTTTTACTTTACTTTTCTTGTTAACAAAACCCAATAAAAAACATGAAGCACTTTTTAAGTTGTCATAACAACACCAATTTCAAAATTCAGTTCCGCATTTTTACCAAATTGCCATCCATTATGCGGCGTTTCCATGCCATAAATGTTAAGATAAGTCATGGGTCAATATTATAGAAATCAAGGTATATACAAGGACTTTATAAAGTTCAGATGGCAAGTGATCATCTGTACATGGATATTATTCCTAACTGATGATATACAGTCTTATTCTGGGACCAAATCAATAGATTATTGAAACTTATCAAGGACTAAAAACTGCATCACTGAAGTTGTATTAACATGCATACTCAACAGGGCCTGTATTAGATTGACGAAAAATCAAAATCTCGAATGCTCACATGAGCAGAAATGCAGGAAATCAAAATTGCTAACATCGAGATTGTACTACAGTGAGGAAAGGGCAAATTTTCTGATATTTACTGTATCACAATCTAACAATAGCGATTACGAAGAATGGCATTTTCGACTTCTAAGCCGTTCGAGATTTAGATTTTTCATCGATCTAATAGGGACCCTACTCAACATACCCTTGACAGCATCACTATCATAGTATTCTAGTTAAAGCTAGCCTGACTGATCTCACCCTTCATTAAACTAAAATGAAATGCCAGCTTTTCAAAATTATAAACCTGGCAAATTGGCTGGTGATGATATTCTACTTAACAAGTAAGGACAAGAAAGGTCACCCTACCTCCTTTGGTAGCCATATTCCCAAGTCTTGAGGATCATGCATTCAGCTGATCTGGTCTGTAGGAAGACATTTAAAAGTAAGTTGATAACCTGCTGGACTTCAGCATCTGTTACTGAGGCCATCCATATTCCAAATCCATTTGCTGATTCCATAACGTAACTGCCTGTTCCTAGGAGAATTCAGTCTTTACTGTTGTTAAAAAACAAGCAGGTAGTAGGGACTTGCTAGCTGAATTCACTCTCTCAGATAATTACATCACCTACCACATTTAGCGCAATCTTGGGTCAAGGACCAGTATGGTCGGGAGGGGGGGGCAGATTGCAGTATACTGCAGACACCATCACCCCCCTTCTCAGAGCTACAGTAACTTTTGGGTGCATGAAACTTTCACGGTATAGAAGTGAATTTCAGAATTCACTGTTTTGGAGATGTATTTATTTATTTATTTTTATGGAGTAAAATAATTTGCAACATCAGTCTCATGCCTGTGATAGACAACAAAAAAAGAGCATACCTTTGTGATATTCTGATTTCTATCCTGTACTAATGTTATGACATCACTTTAAATGGTTAATATTTTATAATTTGTTTTATCACAAAGCAGACTGATGGGGACTGCCACACTGAAACAATTTTGTTCTTCTTCTAAAGGTTCTCTTAGTAGTGTATGATATATTTTTTGTTATTCTTTCTGTGTCACATTATAGTGCCTACTCTCTTATAATGTAATATTCTCAATGACTACATTATTTAGCAGACTGTGTAGCATTATTTGTACATTTTTCTAATCAGCGACTCATTTGACCGACATTTTTTGCTGTCTTGTGTATGTTCCCCTTTTGTTTCAGCTACAGAGAATGACCGAGTTATGTTAGTGGAAGAGTAAACACTTCTTTAAGTATTCTACTCCACCCTTTCATTCTTCTAGAAGTGTCTAGTCTCGGCTGATCACTCAGCTGTGCAATCACAGCTGGCTTGTCTCTTCACAGTAAGCTTGCAACACAGCAGATGAAATAGGTTTACTGCGCTAATGGGAAAGAAAGAAGACAGGGTAACAAACGCCCTGCTATGTAAGATGTTTCTGGGCAAAATATCTTAAAGAAAAATAATAACAATAAGGTATAAGAGTTACAGAGAATAATCCAGAATAATCCAGAAAGAAAGCATTTCGTGATTTCTTGCAAACTGTGCCAATGATGAAACATAACGACTGATTAATGCAAATGATACTCATTGCACTCCAGGACGAGAAAAAAATTCTAAAATAAAGCATAGTTGTCCTTTAACTGACAACTCAACAAAAGGTCCAGAAAAGTTCAGTAATCATTGTCAAAAATCACCTATGTTTAATGCCCACTGTACAGTCTTTATTTGCTACTTTGCAAACGATTTAATAGTCCTAATGTCATCTGTACACACATAACATTAATAAAAAGCCATCTCATTGAGCTATCTTATACTATCGTGAGAAAGGTTTCCTAGCTTCCCCATGTCAAAGTTCATACTACTCCTAACTGAATGAAGAACAGTCAAGATTATCAACAAAGCTTGAAAGGAAGGAAAGATTTTGAAGAGTAAGTACAGAGATAAACTAGGCCTGTTATGTCTCACTTAAAACCAAAATTAAAATGGCAAAACCAAGTCATTGTAAATGTAGATGATCGTTATTTTTCTTCTGTCCCAAAAGGTTTTGGAAGAACTAGATTTCATATCTAAATGAAGAAAAGATATCTGATTGACCTCAGACGTTAGCTGGTGAAAACTCCTCACCCCCACACCTAGTTAAACAATGTTTTATAAATAATTGTTTTCAGAAATCTATCTCTGTGCTGCAGTCTTTCTGATGTTATATCAGCTGACTACTTGGTCAGAATATTTTCATTTTCAACCCTGATACTCTCTTCATTCGGTTACTAGCAATATAACATAGCAAGATAGCAATGTTTTAAGAGACAGTAGGCCATGACACACTGGTTTCTGATATCTTAGACTCAAAATTTATCAGTTATGTGATGCCTTTATTTTTCCTCCTCACCCAAAGTTTTCAGCATTTCATTGAAATCATGAGCATTTTCTGTTTCTTAAAAAGTCACATATACAGTCCCTCTTCATACAGTTACAGCCCCAGTGAATAATGACTTACTTGGACCACTATCCAGTCTCTCCTTTATTTAGCTTAATTACTTAAAACTGAAGTACTGACTAAAAAACATATGACGTTGCATCAGAGAACCAGCATGACTTAAGGAAGGAATGTAGCAGTACTTTAGCAGAATACATAAGATACTAAACACTGGTAAAATAACTGATGTGGTCTTTGTTAATCTTACTGAAGCCCCTGATGGTGTATTACACATCAGGCAACATCAGCCACTAGGGATATACAACACAGGTAAACTGCAGTCTTCTGATCTGGCAACTGTTTATTTTAATCTGTGAGTTCCAGTGGCACAGAAGGATAAAGCCCCGACTACAGTTTAGGAGAACCATGTTTGATTGCTGGCTTAGATGTCTGATGGAGCTGGCAGAGGAAATGGTTGCATTTATTTTGAGAGGTATGGTAGAGTTGAACTGGTCATATGATGCTATGACTGTTGGTGTGCAGAAATATGTACTGGCATGAGGAGGGTATTGTGGGCCTCAGCAGTCATGTGATATACATATCCCTCGCTCCACCCAGGAGTGGGTTAGGCTATTATGAAAACCCTCATTTACCAGCAAAGGTACAAATCATCCACACAGTTACCTGAATGATGGCCCATTCTAGCCAGCTGTCACCTCAGGACTGGGTGGAATCCTTACTGTGGTAGAATGAATAGGCCATGTCTAATTGGGGGAAGGTTTGATGGTCATTAGGCATGAGGGCAAAAAAGCACATAAGAAAAAAGCATTTATCACAATCTTTCATATAGTGATCAATAACTGAACTTATGGTCCACTGCATCCACTGACCCAAGATGTCCCTATATGCTGCTGTCCTTGGGATTACAGCATAATAACCATTCCACAAAAAACATCAAAGCTACACTGCTATAATATTTTACAGTTCTTTGAAACTTGTCAAACACATTCAAAACAAAACACAATTGTGGGAAATGAAATTGCTTTGTCCCATACCATTGAAACTGTCACAGAATTTTAATACTTTTCCCTGCGGTCAAACCAATCCTTTATATTTGGTATACGCATAAACAAAAACTACTAGCACATAATCAGCACTATCAAACTGTTGCAAACCAGTAAGTGTTTTTAAATATATCAACAGAACTTAATGTCCACCCTGGCATATGGGCTATAAAAACATTCTTTACATTCTCCCTAAATTATCCTCAGATAACTCCATCCATCCACGAAACACCTGGACTGGAAAAATCACTGCGCATCTTTGAATGCAGTAGGGTAGCTAATAGCAAAACAGGGAGCAAATATTTTACTGTACTCAGCAATTTATAAGTTTGTAGATAAATGCTAGGCTAATTGCCCTTGTGGGCCATTTTAAGTATTGCCAATTCCCTTTTTATGCTTGAATTAACCTACCCCATTTGGTTAGACTTTGGCCTTACCCATCCCATGGTCAGAAACTATGTATTGTTCCTAATGGGTATAAGTGCGATCATATAATAGATAATTTGAGGGGACCCATGCATGGAATAAAGCATTTAGCTGCCTCTCTCCATTAGGAGTACAGGAGGGAGACCTGGGGTATATTTATGGTTTACCCTCCATCCATAGATCCAAGCTACACTTGAATATGGACAGGAATGAACTTTGCTTTTTGTGGCTGGGCAGTCTGTTCTAGAGCAGCGGTATCCCTTGCTAGACAGGCCTGTCCCACCAAACCATTCTGTTGATGTTGCAGAAGAGGTTTACATCCCTAGACCGGGAATTTATTATGACAACTTACTTACTGATCAGTATTTGGCAAAAGGATTCTTTGTATGCCAGACACAGGTAATCTCTAGGCATTCTGTAGGATATAGTATAGTGACGGGGCTTTGAGTTGGTCCATGTAGGACGTGTTGTTTAAGCCTTGTATCCCTTTAGTTAAGGTACCTCTGTGGGGCATTTCAGTTTTTGCATGTGTCTGGACAGATGTATGCCAAAAAGAGCATTATATTCAATGATTGATCTAATATGAGCTGAGTAAAGGGGGACAATGACATTCCTAGATGTAGACACTAACACTTTGTTTTTAAACTGTTAATCAGAATCACTGCATAGTTCTAACCTGCATCTTGGTAAACAAATCAGTACTCAGAACACTAGGGTCTTCAACATTCATTGTGATCTCTCTGCCATCCCATAACATCCTGTAAAATGAAGAAGTAAAGCCTTCACTTTTTAGCAACTCCCTTCCAATCTGTGCATGATATCAGTGTACAATAACTTGATTCATGAAACTATAGCTGGGATTCAGAGTCATGGGCTCCAGCCATATAACCTACCTAGCGGAGGTCCATTGTACAAAATCATGGAAAAAGCAATTCAAAGACATGTTTAATATACTCCTCCCTCATCAGACCCATGATTGAGTACAATGCCCCATTTGGTATGTACCTCACCCGGCATTTGCAACAGCTGGAGAGACCACAAAAGTACCTCACCAAGAGGATCAAGGGTCTCCAACATATGTCTTATTCTGCCAGACTAAAGAAACTTCAGCTCTATTCAGTAGCATACCGTCTGCTCAGAGGTGATCTCTGCCTGACGTACAAGACCATGTCAAATCAGGATCTGATGGACATGCTCCACCTCACAAAATCCAAATCCATCAGGACCACGAGAGCTAAAGACTTAAACCTCGGCACAAGTATGAATAGGACATGTTGGAGGGATAGATTCATAACCCAGAGGCTTCCCATGCTTTGGAACAAGATCCCAGTTCATATTAGGCAGAGCCCCTCACTGACTCTCTTCAAGAGAAATCTTGATGAGTGGATGGGAGATCGTAAGTTTACCCCAGGGGTCACATCTGTGTCACTGCCAGACAGGGGCACAGTAAACTAATTCTATTATATAAGGGGACCTTCATTGTGTCACTACTAGACAGTGGCACAATATTCTAAATTTATTCTGTACATTTTTTGTACCATTTCATGGGGTGGCAAAAGCCACATCACTATGGTTAGGCTTACAAATGCCCCAGGGCAGATAGCCTAGTACTATACTATGAAACTATGAAACTATGAAACTGCAGCAAGGAAGCCCTCTTTATACACATACATGCACATGCAGGCATGCACAGACACTGCCACACACATCCATACATTTACACCCCCAACCAATACCTTTCTACTAGACTTTGCTAAACCTAACAGTTTTTTTGTCCTCTTCCATTGACTTGGATTGGTCTTCACTGTTTTGGACCACATTGATTAACATGGCTAACTTATCCAGTTAAGAGAGTCCCTGAACTGTTCATCTGTGTAAATTACTTACCACAGACATTTCTGGGGAGGACGTGACTAATTAGCATTTGCTGGTCCTTCAGACTGCCTCATTATCCTGCAGCATGGTTAATGGCACCACCATCCATGGTCATTTTTCTGCTTGCAGAAAATAACTGTAGTAGGTTGGCCTCTAAATCAAAAAGGGTTACTGCATGGTCTGGGCACTCATGTTAGGGCAATCTTTTCTGAGTTCCAGGGTATATCTTACAGAACAATTTAGAATGTAAGTTGCATGCTCGCATTTTGTAAATGTAAACTCAAAGTCAAGATCAGAGGTAACATAAAATTACTTGCTAATATATGTAATATTCGCAAATTTTACAACCAAAATGTAATGTTATTACAGTCCTACCTATTTGCTGTATTTGTTAAAAAAGATCTAGTTATCTGCCTAGTAGACATTTGATTGATATACATAATTTTGTAGAGTTTAACTTGTTTGAAGTGCTTTACCTTGTGGGTATTATTTCTGACACTGTTCTGTTTAGTTTTAATACATCTTGCTTGCATTGTTTCTTATGCTGTTTTGTTCAATGTATCCTGTAATCACTTGCAATAATGTTGAGATCCAAAATGCACCATTTTGGTCCAATTCACTTGTCTACAAAGAAGAGTAAAAAAAATGTGCATTACATTTGCCACCTGCGATGAAGGGGTAGACTTATTTTGAAAGGTTTGCTAAGTCTTAACAATTTGGAAAAGAGACACTAATTCCCATTATAGAATATGAGCTCCCTTTACTTAACTTTAACTTTTAACTTTAAAAGTTTTATGTTGAAAGTCCAAATAAAGAACATTTATCAATTCATTCATTTTTATTAAAACTTGTTCCAAAGTTAACAACTAGTTTGATCTAAAACCACAGAGGCTGCAGAAGTCAGCTGAACCTTGTCTCCTGACCAAAGAGAAAATGAAATGTTTGTTTATACACCATTTGACTGTATGCCTTGAATGTAATAGTTACCTTTAAACTAGAAAGGCAAGGCAAACACTCATTGAGCTGTGCGGACTTTCCTCCCATCCATCTATCCACCCATCCATCCATCCATCCATCCATCCATCCATCCATCCATCCATCCATCCATTACTGTGTCTAAGTGGAAATAAATTAAAATAAACTGAAATAATCTTGATAAACTGCTAAGAAAAAAGCAGGAATCCCAATGGACTGCCCCTGACTTACTATCTTCTCATAATCCCCCTTCTATCCTCCTTGTTATTGACAGATTTACAAAGTTTTAGTAACTTAAATGACCTCTGATGATTTACTGATTGATTATTACAAGGTGTTCACAACTCACAGGTTGACTCGTTCTCCATTAGGTGAATCCATTCCATTCACCCTTACTCTGCTCTGGCTCACTTCATTCCCCTGCCATATCCCCTAGTTCTCACCCACTCCCACATCAACTAGATTTATTTCACCCAATTTGCCCCCAGAATTGATTAACCAATAATACTCTTATATTTCACCATTCACCCTACTTGACATGACCAGTCTTCTTAAGACCTCCACCCCTTCAAATAAATCCCACCCTCTTCTTCCTCTGACATCGCTTGGAGCTCTCATTATCTCATTTAACAAGACCAATCATAGAGCAATCATATCCCATCACAGGCCAATCATATCCCATCATAAACCATTGACGAATCATAAACTATATAATGTCCTCATACTCACTACCTCTGAAAACACCTACATCCCTAACCTCTCATATCCCCTTTGCATTCAGAAACAATGTGCACTAAAAGTATCTTCTTCTTTCCATGCCTCTGCATATCTCTGCTGCCTCTATATTCCTGCAATCAGTTTCCCATCCTAGCTGCCTTCCATCTCTCATTACAGAAACTGACTCCTATAACAACACCGTCACTTCCCTATGTCATCATCCTTGCTCAGCATTTATTACAGTGCTAGAGTTCTGCTGCACAGAACACGTTATCTTAATACACACTACAGAAGTTCTACACCACCACCATACTAGAAGCCTATTGATAAAAAGTCATACCTTTCCTATTTCTCACTGTCAGACCAATGTAGTGACATCCACCCCAACCCTGGCCTACTTTACTAAGTCCCCAGTTTGCACAGTGCTCTACTAATAGCCCCACTACTATCTATCAAACTGCACTAGCCACATCAGCTAATCTTATCTTACACTGTATAATATCAATCTTCATAACATCCACAATGAGAAATCCCATGCATGAATAATTCATAGCTCCCCAAACATAGTAATAATAACTGAGATTTGATTAAAAACTAAAAATGGCTCACAGCAGCCTCCGCTTCAACAGATAGTTTATTAAATTAAAAAATGAAAACAGACTGTAAACAAACACTCTAGTATAAAGCACTTTTTGTCTGGTGAAGTTACCGGACTTCTTCAGATACAAAAACACATGTCAAATAGTCCCTTTTTATGTTTAAACATTTCAACAATCATCTGCATATTAGATTAATTAATCAATTAATTGCAGTTAACCCTTCCTATGCCTATCAATAAAATGCATTGTAGCCAAAAGGTTCGTTGTAAACAAGAAGTTCAACAAAAATTTTAAAAATACTTTTAATATACATTTAATTCTACTGGCCTCCTATGCCACTTAAAAGTAACAGAATTGATATAATATAATAACATTATTATTATAAATATATTATTTAAACAACCTATCAATTACTAAAAAATGTATATAAATCGCTATTAATAATAGTGTATGTATATATTAAAACATTAATTTATAAAAACATCAAAAGATTTTTTTATGTTTAAATATAAGCGACCCTTGGTTTTACATAATATTTGTATGACCAGTGGTTTTCTGTTCCATCCTCATATTTCACACTCTAGAATATATCCATAAACATAAATCTGAAATCTGAAGTGGGTCCCCCTTCACCTACTTATACTTTTCAATTTCAAAACACAGGCCAAGGAATATATTTCATTAATCCCTGGATATTGACAGGAGTCCAATCTATAGCGATTTATAGGTTCATAGGTTCATAGGTTCATACTAGGCTATCTGCCCAAGGGCATTTATAAGCCTAGCCCATAGTTATGTGGCTTTCGCCACCCCTTTAGTTTGAATAAAACTATGCCTATTTTGCTGTGCCTCTGTCAAGCAGTGACACTGAAGTAATCCCTGGGATATATCTGCGATCTCCCATCCATTGGTCAAGATTCCTCTTGAACAAGGCCAGCGAGGTGCTCTGCCTCACATGTACCGGGATTTTGTTCCACAGCATAGGGAGTCTCTGGGTGATGAATTTGTCCCTCCAGCACATTCTATTAATAACCGTGTCAAGGTTTAAGTCTCCTGCCCTTGTGGTTCTGTGGGATCTAGATTTTTTGAGGTGAAGCATATTCATCAAATCTGGGTTTGACATGGCCTTATATGTCAGGCACAGGTCACCTCTGAGCAAGCGGTATGAGACTGAATAGAGCTGGAGTTCTTTCAGTCGGGCAGCATAAGACATATTTTTGAGACCCTTTATCCTTTTGGTGAGGAACTTTTGGGGCCTTTCCAGCTGCTGCAGGTGTCGGGTCAGATACATTCCGAATGGGGCATTGTACTCAATCATAGGTCTAATGAGTGATGAGTACAGGGGGACGATGACCTCCCTTGATCTAGATGTGAATCCCTTCATGATCAGGTGGGCAATGTAGAAGGTTTTCCTAACTACTTTAGCAACATGAGTGTCAAGCGAAGGCTACTGTCAACCTGGGTCCCCAGATCCCTGATGACTTCTTCTGTGCTCAGTGGATTGCCACCTATATGGTAGCTAGGGGTAACCTTGTTTTTCCCCGAAGGGTATGACTATGCATTTCTTGGCGTTTAACTTTAGGCCATGGCTCTGGCACCAGTTATCCGTTTCTGTGAGGCCCTTCTGAAGGATATCTGTGTCAGATGTGTTTTCAACTATGGCACCCAGTTTGCAGTCATCTGCAAACTTTGTCAGCCATAACCCTCCTGTGTTTGCTTGTACTTCAGAAAAGTAGATGCCGAACAAGAGTGGACCCAGGACTGAGCCCTGTGGGACACCACTTGTGACAGGCTTTGAGTTTGACATGGCTCCAGCAACTCTGACCCTGTGGGTTCTGTCACTTAGCCAGTTTGCAACCCATCTTGTGATGTATGGGTTTACATTCAAGCTGATGAGTTTTTCGATGATACCTGAGTGGCGTATTGTGTCGAAGGCCTTTGCCAAGTCGAGGTAGGCTGTATGGACTGCCTTTCCCTCATCAATGGCCTTGGTGACTGTCTCGAAAAAGTCAACCAAGTTTAAAAGGCATGATCTGCCTTTGACAAAGCCAAACTGGGTTGGATCCAAAGTCTGCAAGTTCCCTATGTCTTTATTTATGCGTTCCATTATGATCCTCTCCATGGCTTTGCAGATAAGGCTTGTCAAGCTAATGGGACGGTAATTACCAGGGTCGGTGGAGGCACCGCCCTTGTGAAGTGGGACCACAGTCGCCGTGCGCCACTCCTTGGGTACGTATCCTGAGGTGAGGCTAAGATTAAACAGCTGTCCTAACTGCGGGTTTAATTCCTCATTGAGTTCATGGAGCACACAGCCGGGGACACCATCTGGTCCCATGGATGCTGTGTTTTTTGCCTTGGAGAGGGCAGTTCTCACCTGGGCATTGGAGATGTTTGGGGGGCTACAATCCTCTGGTATAGATATCTCTCCTTTTGGGGGGGGGGAGAAGTTTGCACTGAACCTGTCAGCCAGTATGTTGGCAATGTGTGTAGGTTCAGTAATCTTCACATCATTTTGAACTAATTCTGAGCATATCTGGGAGCTTCCTCCTAGGTTTCTAACATAGCTAAAGAAGGCCTTATGATTGTCTTTTGAGTCCTTGGCAATTTTTCTCTCAAAATTTGCCTTGGATGATTTTATGAGAGCTCTTAGTTTTTTACTTATAATGATCAAAGGTGTCTTACCTTTCAAGGATTTTGCTCTATCTTGTAGTAGCTTCCTCCTTTTGTTGTAGAGCTTGTTTATGGCTGGGGTCCACCAGACTGGATGCTTGCCTTTGGTACAAAGAGTCTTAGTTTTGTTTGGGATTGCCTGATCCATGCAGTCCTGTAGGTGCTGGTAGAAGACATTTGTAAGTGATTCAGCGGTTTGAGTAATGTTTACCACTGGCTCAGGGGCCTTAAAGGAGACCACGCTAGCTTTTAGAAGTGTGAAGTCGGCTTTTGAGAAGTTTTTCACTGTGGTCTTTTTTATTTCAGGTGGGGGCGGGATGAGGACCTCCAGCGAGATTAGTTTATGATCTGATCTCACCAGTGAGGGGTATACTTCCGGTGTTGAACATTGTGATCCCATGTTCGTGATGATGAGATCAAGTATGTTTTCTCCTCTTATGGGGATGGTGACTAGTTGTTCCATGGCATTTGAGTTTATGAACTCCAGGAACCTTTGGGCTAGAGTGTTTGGGCTTGAGTAGTGTTCCCAGTCTATATTAGGGTAGTTGAAATCACCTAGTATGATGGTGTTTGGAGATACATTTATCCCCTCCAATGTTTTCAGGAAGGCCATGTGAGGTTCCTGAGTTTGAGAGGGTGGCCTGTAACATGCTACAAATTGCAGAGCAGTCTTGCCTAAGGTTAATTGCACCTGGATGGTCTCCGATGCATCGTGCGTTGCCACCAACCTTGAGGTGTGGGTGTCCTTTATGAATATGGACACCCCCCTCCTTTCTTGGTGTTGTCCGGATTTTGGGTCCGGAACGCATGATATGAGGTGAAACCTGATAGTGCTGGGGTGCTCTCAGGAGCCTTGAACCAGGTTTCTGTCACAGCACAGACATCGATGTTCTCCATACTGAGAAGGGCCTCGAGTGTGTGCATCTTGAGATTGAGACTTCTGGCATTGAGCAGCATTACCCTTAGTTTTTTTCCTTTTTTGTGTTCTAGGGTGGTAGGTTTAGAATTTGAGCCTTGCCTAAAAAAGGCACTATGGGGGTGGCAAGAGCCTTTGCCAATATCCGGAAGCCTAGGGGTGACAGGTGCAAGCCGTCCCTTGCGAAGCAGCGTGGCTTGTCCAGCATGTCATCCCAGGCAGACAGACATTGGATCCCCTTTAAATTTTTTTAGGAATTGATAGGTTGTTTAAATAATATATTTATAATAATAATTTTATTATATTATATCAATTCTGTTACTTTTAAGTGGCATAGGAGGCCAGTAGAATTAAATGTATATTAAAAGTATTTTTAAAAATTTTAATGAACTTCTTGTTTATAACGAACCTCTTGGCTACAATGCATTTTATTGATAGGCATAGGAAGGGTTAACTGCAATTAATTGATTAATTAATCTAATATACAGATGATTGTTGAAATGTTTAAATATAAAAAGGGACTATTTGACATGTGTTTTTGTATCTGAAGAAGTTCAGTAACTCCACCGAATGAAAAGCGCTTTATACTAGAGTGTTTGTTTACAGTCTGTTTTTATTTTTTAATTTAATAAATTATCTGTTGAAGCGGAGGCTACTGTGAGCCATTTTTAGTTTGTATTTGGAGTTTTTGTTGCATCTCGAAGTTCAGTTTGAGATCTGATTAACAGAGGAAACTAAAGATGAAGAAATCCTTCCCCACGGATAAAACTTAATAAGGATTGACAGAAAAAAAAGAAAAGAAGCAGAGGAGTACCCATAATCTACTAAAACACTTGTAACCTTAGCTTCCACCTCACTACTCCTCCCCAAATTCAAAACTCTGATCACCATACCTCTCAAACTCTTAGAGCAAGAAGTCTGTATAAAGCCATACATAAAATTGGGTTGAAGGCCCAGAAATAGAGACAATTTTTAAATATTGCTCTTACAAACTTAGAAAGCTGCTAGAATAACAGGTTTTGCATTAACATGAATTTTCTGAAGGGTATGAAGCATGAAACTCAAGTGTGTCATTATTTTCTGGCTTCAATCATTAATGATTTGCCATTAATTTGACAGAAAACCACAATTTTATGAAAAAAAACAGACCAAAACTATGATACAAAAATCTGGACATTCTGAGAAAATCTCTACAGTTGAGAAGTATGCATGATCATTCAAGATCAGTAATCACAAAAAACGCTGCATAATCACAACCTACATCCCTCCTGGCAAACCAAGACCGAATAAGAGTAAACTTGTCTCTACTTTTTTCTTAGACCTTTCAAAAGCTTTCAGTAATGTTTCCCATCCTATTCTCCTCCAAAGACTCTCGAGTCTTGGACTTGGACCATCTTCACATTCCTGGATCCAAAAGCTAAATATCTAGTAGAATTAAAGCCATAAAATTGCTAAAAACCTTCTCTACATTTCTACTCGTGACTGTAGGAGTCCCCCAATGTTCAATATTTGGTCTCTTACTCTTTAACATCTTTCTAAATGATCTCCATACAGGAAAAAAAAAAAACAAACAGGCAATCCTGGTTCAATTGACTCCACATTATCTGTACTGAAAAAAAAAACACAAGAGTCATTCTCGTCAATTGACTCATGATTAAACAAATCACAACTATTTCCAACCCCCCCTCAAAAAAAACAGTTAATTTTCTTTACCTCTAAGCAATATACCTTAGACAAACCTCTTATCACAATCTATTCATCAAACAAAACAAGAATCAAGCTCACCTCCCATACTAATCTCCATAGGGTCATCATCAATGTAAACTTAAAATTCAACATTCATATAAACAAAGCTGTCAAAAAATGCTACAAAAGCTGGGAGCACTATACAGAGCTGCTCCCTACTTTGCTGGCTCTGCTAGAAGACAAGTCACTTTTACATTTCTTCTCCCAACCCTGATCTATGCCGACCCCATTCTGATTAACCTACAAGCAGCCCCGTTCCGCTTGCTAGAACAATGCTAAAATAAAACAGCACAATTTGCCACTAACAAATCATATCAATTTCTTTACTACCTAGTACTCGAGCAAAATTCCTGGCTTGAATTTTCACATTACTTAGCATTATCCTAGCTTCTCATATCACACAACCTCATCTACAGCCCATCTCACTGCCTGAACTTAGTTGACATCCTCAAACTGTACTCTCCCAATAGAGCTCCCCATTTTACTGAAAGTTGTTTCTTATGACAATCCAAGGTGAATACCATGCTGGCAACTGTCTTTACTCCTCTAGTTTCAATAGGCCGTGGAACTCCATTACATTTGAAATCAAGGAACTTAACAAAATAAGCCTTTCAAGGATCATCTCAGAGACTACCTTAAAAATAAATGCTTATATCCCTGCTCATGCCCAGACTAATATGACTACCTACTATAACACGCAACTTGCTATACAACATCTTTTCTCCTGTGCCCCCTTAATTTTTATTGCCAAAGCTGTCCATTTAGCATACATAAACTTCCTTTCTCACTGTCTGTCTCTTTCACCCCTCTGTAATTCTATGCACTAGGGTGAGCCTTCACTCATTACTTGTTGGCACTCTTACCTGACAGCTATTATTTATTCCTGCAATGGCTAAATATTTTCCTAGTTGTGTATCTTGCCTTCATATATTAACTTTCTCAGAGCGCTGAGTAATGATAACTATGTATTTTAATATTTCATCAGAACTTCATATAATAAATTGTCAGAGCCCTCTGCAACATACTCTGGAACAAACTACCTATCTATATCAAACAAAGCTCCTCATTAGCACTCTTCAAGAAAAATCTTGATAATTGGATGGGAGATAGGAAATTCACCCTGGGGATCACTTCTGTGGCTCTGCTTGACAGGAGCACAAGAAAATAATTTTCTTGGGTGGCAAAAGCCAAGGTACCATTTGGCTAGGCTTATATAGGCCCTAGGGCCAATAGCCTAGTACCTACCTATGAACCTATGAACATTGCTCTTGTACGTATGCAATCCAGCACTTACAACTTACGGTGTCTATAAATATGTCTATATATATATATATATATATATATATATATATATATATATATATGTGTGTGTGTGTGTGTGTGTGTGTGTGTGTGTATGCATGTACTCTACAGGATCTTTGTTTTGCACTTTATGTCTATTTGGAACTTGTCTGCTCAGGCCTCCACTGAAAAAGTGTAACATCAGTGTTACAGGATCTTTGTTTTGCACTGTATGTCTGTTTGGAACTTCTCTCTTCTCTGCTCAGGCCTCCACTGAAAAAGTGTAACATCTAATTAACCAATCAAAACAACTTGGTAAACAAATGGCAATAAATAAATAAAAATAAATACATATTACTAACTTGCATTTCCATTTAAGTCTCATGTGGAGCTGCAAACTATCCTAGTAGGTAGCAGATATAAGGAAGGAAGTCAATTAAGGGTGGAATGCCTATGTATCACAAGACACATGTGTAAACACTCAAGACTTCAGACACACACACACAGATAAACCATGACATGAACCTTGGAGGACGTTTGGAATTTTGACAGTTTATTTACTGCACATTTAGGGAATGTGGGAGGAAACCTGTGGTCCAGGTGAAAATCTATATAAAGACAGAGAGCACCAAAGTCCATAGTCCACACAGAAAAGACAAGTGCTGTAAGGCAGTAGTGCTAATCACTGTACCACAATTTGTTCATGTGCAGGTCACATCTTTTTCTTTTGCTTAATATAAATTGATTTTCTTTGTATTTTAAATACTACTTTTATACTGGCACCATGTTCTGCTTGCCCCCCACACACACACACACGTGAACTATAGCATCATTGAAACTCCTCACACCAGCTTTATTTTTCAGTAACTTGTATTTTTTTTTAGAAAACTTTAAGTGCTGAGTTTACACCATACATTAAGCTTTTTTTTTTTTTTTTTAACCTTTTAACACTAGGCGTGTTGTTAAGTTGTGCTCATATTGTTTTCAAGATGTAATCCTAGTTGGGTGATACCTTGCTCTAGAGTAATTTAATGAAACCTAGTCCACCATTCATACATTAAAAACGCGGTCATCTACAGTTGAGGTTTAATGCCGCTCTCTCTCTATAAATGGTCATTTCCCATGAGCATCTGTGACATGCGCACTACATCAAAATAATTGTAGCATGGCACTTCATCCT
The DNA here is from genome assembly GCF_019279795.1 of Protopterus annectens. Taxonomy (NCBI): domain Eukaryota; kingdom Metazoa; phylum Chordata; order Ceratodontiformes; family Protopteridae; genus Protopterus; species Protopterus annectens. Next base: position 622,054,721 of record NC_056746.1, on the reverse strand, counting down.
CTGCATAGTGCCATCATTCCGCTTTTCTCTTCCCATATCAAAGAATAAATTTTGTTGTGGAACTAAAGCAGTGTCTACAGGTGGTCACAGCTTACAGAATAGTATACCCAACAACTGAACTCTATTTGGCAGCTTACGTCTTTGTTCTGACAGACCATGTTTTTGAGAAATGTGTTCAGTGCCAGTCACTGTGTCCTTAGAATTATATGATTCTGCTTTTGAAATAATAGTAGAATGCATTGCTCTCAATGACTTACTCCAGAAACAGGGCACACTAATTAAAGGTTTAAAAGTGAACAGGATTTGAATTTGCATGCATTTTCTGAAGAAAACAAAAGTCTGTACATGTAATAATTGTCATTTATGCTTGTAATGCGTCATAGCTGAAAATGGTCCCTTATAAATTAGACCCAACAATCAAAATAAATATATAAATCCCAGTTATCAGCAAAATATCTTTCCTCTGTCATTTTACAAGTTTCATTTATTTATCTACATTTCTTGACAAAAAAAATTAAACATGAAGTTTTCAATTTCATCGGACTTCCACTGACCTCCAGAAACATTAAAGCATGTATGTTGCTGCCCATCAAAAACATAGTTGAAACAGTATCCTGTATGATGCAGAGCAGAGTGACCTGAGACACACAATTAGAATACTAGTTTGATAAAGTATTGATTATAAATGCTATTTGACAACATACAGGTGAAACCTATGTATAGATATCACATGACAAAAGCTGAGGAAACACTGATCTAGCACAAAATCTAATAAAGTCAATAAACTACATTAAAATGTCACAGCTCACACACTTTTAGGACGTTAATGACTATAATCATGACATATACATCTACAACACATGATACACACATGACATAAACATGTACAAATACCTTTTCAGTGTGAAAAGCACATGTAAACATGACCAATGGACCTACAAATCAAGTTTCAGATGTGTACTGACGATTATAAAAGAACTGTTAGCAGGAAAGGACTAAAATGAAATATACATCATATCACTAAAAACAATGTAGCCCAACTAGTCTGTATGTTGGTATGTATGTAAATAACAAAGGTGCCTCAAAGTGTATACATTTACAGTATATGCTGTAGTTTCTCCAAATTATAACATGTTCGTTCTTAGCTACATTGCACTGTATTTAATGCATAATAGTCTTTATTTCATTTTGTGATTGCTTCCCATATAAGTCACTCGAGTCTTGTAATACACAATTCATTGTTTGCTTTGAACTTCAAGGGCTCTAGTTAATTGCACTCTTAGAAGCTTTTCTTTCCAGTCTTCCACTGGATCCAGGGGGGATCCAGTATCTGTCAGTCTGGAACAACATGGCCGCAAGACCACACTGCTTTGCCAGGGATGGTCTTTTCCTGTCACCTCTTGGCTTTTGGTTATTGGCTAAGGAACTTGCCTCCCCATAGTGTATTTTTTAGACAGTGTCATAAGAGCAAAATTCCCAATGTAAAAACATCTTCTAGAGACAAACTCAAGGTTATGCTACTTAATGCTAGGAGTCTTAATCCGAAACTGCACTCACTGGAAGTACGCCTTACATTGGAAGACACATATGTCTGTGCAGTATCAGAGACATGGTTCAAGGCTGCAGAGAGTACCCTGACCATACAAGGCTATAATGCCTTTCACATGTTCAGACCGCAAATTGAACATGAAAGAACCAAGGGGAGAGGTGTATCCATCTTCATCAAAGACAAATACACTTCAAGACTGGTTAAACAGTACAACTCCCTAGAGCTACTCCAAGTCCAGCTAATTGTAGGAAAGACCCCTCTCCACATCACTGTTAGCTATAGGTCCCCCACCATGAACCAGGTAAACCACACTGCCTACCTGGAACTACTTGAGTCACTCACAATACAACCAAACACCTCCATCATGGGTGACTTTAAATAGCCTTCCATCGACTGGGCAGCATATAAGAGCACTAACATGCTTGCCCTAAGGTTCCTGGACTTTGTTAACACAATGCTCTGGAACAGATAGTCGGCAACCTCACAAGGGGCTCAAATATCCTTGACCTAGTACTCACCAACATGGGAGATCACTGCACCCTATGTGTGGGACCCTCCCTGATAAGGTCAGATCACAAATCAGTTTTGTTTGAAGTAACAATCACAGCTGCCCCCCCTCAGAGCAAAATATTAAAAAATTTTTGCAAAGCCTCTTACATGATGGCATAAATAGTTTCAAACCCTTGCTCACCAGCGACAGCAGTGGCTCGCATACTGAGGAGTACACTAATCCCTTGTATATACACCTATACAAGTGTATAGACTCAGCCATACTTGAATGGATTTAATCAGGATCCTCATGAAAAAACAAACTACCCTGGTGGACTTCCAGCATGAATAGATTATACAACAAGAGAAATAAACTGCTGACTAAGAACAGGAAGGAAAGGTCTCAGCAGAGGAAAGATACCATCCACAGCTTGAGTAAGGAAATTAGATATCTTGCTAAGTCCTCCAAAGCTAACTGCAAATCCAAATTAGCATCTGTGGCTAAGGATAATCACAAGGTGTTCTAGATCTTAATCCAAAATTAGGCACCGGAGCTTAAATATTAAAGGAAAGGCTCAGATTTGCACTAAACTAGTAGTGGACAGTACTACTTATACAGAATCTGTAAAAATTGTCAACCTGCTAGCAGACAGGTTCAGCAAAAACTTCACTCCACTGTCTAAACCAATCATAACCCAAAATATACCTGTCACCAGTCCTCTACCTAGTATCTCCAATGAGCAGGTCATAACCACCCTCTCCAAGGCCAAAATCAGGGCCTCTATGGGACAGAACAACATGCCAGGCTGCTTACTAAATGGACTAAAACAGGAGCTGGTGGAGCCACTGGGTACTCTCTTCAACCACAGTCTAAGTACTGGCTTTGTCCCACCTGAATGAAAAACTGCAACTGTGACCCCTTTGCTCAAAGTGGGTCCCTCAATCAACTTTAGGAATTATACACCCATAAGACCTAATAAACAAGGATATAGGAGACCTTCAAACTCTTGACCCAACCCAATTTGGTTTCATTAAGGTAGATCATGCTTGTTAAACCTGGTGGACTTCTTTGAAACTGTCACCAGAGCCTTGGATAAAGGCAAACCAGTGCATACTGCCTATCTCAACTTAGCCAAGGCCTTTGACACTATCCCTCACTCCGGCATCATCAATAAACTCACCCAGCTGGAGATAAACCCATACGTCAGTAGATGGATAGCCATCTGGTTCACCAACTGAATGCATACAGTCATAGTAGGGGATTCCACCTATATCAGCAGATCTGTTAGTAGTGGTGTTACACAAGGATCTATGCTGGGTCCAGTTCTGTTTGAAATCTATTTTTCAGAAGTTCAGGTGAAAATAGATGGCCTGTGGCTTACCAGGTTCACTGATGACTTCAAACTGGGTGCAATCATTGAAACCCAAAACAATGTTACCATACTACAAAAAGGCCTCACATAGAAAAATGACTGGTGCCAAAGACATGGACTCAAACTTAACGCAAAAAAAATGTATTATTATTCCCTTTGGTAAAGGTGAATGCCCAGCAAATTACAACATTAACAATACCCCCTAAGTTCAAACCCAGTGGTGAGAGACTTGGGAACGCAGGTTGATAGCAGCCTTAACTTCGTTCATCATGTGTACACAGTGGTGAGGAAGGCCTTCTATGTTCCCATCTCATAAGTAAGGGAATGGCATCCAAAATGAAGGTGGTTATAACTCCTCTGTACTCATCCCTCATCAGACCAGCAATAGAGTACAATGCTCCCTTCTTTATGTACCTCACTAGACACCTGCAGCAGCTGAATAGACCTCAGAGGTTTCTCACCAAGAAAAATGAAGGTCCTTCATCACATGACCTACACAGACTGAAAATACTGTCACTATACTCTGTATCATACAAACTGCTTAGAAATGACTTGGGCCTGGTCCACAGAGCAGTCTCAGACCTTGCCTTAATGGCAGTGCTGCACATCCATAAATCTAACTGGACAAGACTCACTTGCTCTAGAGATCTTAACCTAGCCTATAACATAAACAGGACTTGCTGGAGAGACAGCTATTTCTCCCAGTCCCAGATGCTGCCACTCATCTGGAACAAACTCCCAATTCAAATTAAACAAAGCTCCTCACTGACTCTACTTAAGTGTAACTTGGACAATTGGATGGGAAACCGTAAATTCACCATGGGCATTTCACCTATGTCCCTCTTGGATACGGCAGTTGGTGCTGACCATAAATTTGTTTCCTAATATAGACTATTTCCCTTGGTTTATGAAGGAAACTAGGGTAAAACATGGCTAGACTTGTACATAGGCAGCCTTAGGCATAGGCCACCTAGGCAGCCGCCTAGGCTGCCACTCTAGCAGGGGCGCTTTTCCAGTATTTACTTGTTTATTTTTTGTAGCAAAGAAATTGATTCTTTAAAATATGTTGAATGAGTACAGGAAAAACTGAAAAGTATGACATAATGTGAGAAAAAGAAAGAAAAAAGTAATCTGGATGTTGTAGGTAGATCAGGATGGGGACACCGTGGTGTGTGTGTGTGGGGGGGGGGGGGCACTGTGGAGCTGTTTTGCCTAGGGCACCAGTTGCCCAAAAGCTGGCCCTGGGCTTGTAAAGGCCCTAGCGCCAATAGCCTAGTAACCTCCTATGATCATGTGATCCTGTGAACAGTCTCTTTCCATCTAGATGTCCTCAATCAACAAAAGAAACTTGTCTGACTGTGCATTTACACTCTTTTTAGTGAATATATTGACATTCCAATGCTAAATTTTAAACCTGAATAATTAGTCTTGAAAATTTGTAGCAGGTTCTACTTGTTTTGTGAAATGTATCTCATGCCATTGACAAATTTGTATTATGAGATGAGTGTTTGTGTGTGTGTGTGTGTGTGTGTGTGTGTGTGTGTGTGTGTGTGTGTGTGTGTGTGTGTGTGTGTCTGTCTGTGTGTGCATCTGTGCGTGACACGCTTGCAGACATGCACAAATGTATATATAAATGATTGTTTGTTTTTATTTTACTTTATTTTATTTTATTTATTAATTTTTTGCAGTTTCGACCATTTGTGTGATTGATGGGTTTTTTTCACTTTTTTTGGGATTTGTTTTTGTTATGGGCGATATAACCTACGTGCATAAAATCTATATGTATATAACATATTTAATTTATACATACACACAAACACACACACATATATATGTGTATATATATATATATATATATATATATATATATGTGTGTGTGTGTGTGTGTGTGTGTATGTATGTATACACACAGCCATTTATTTAACCATGATACTAAAACAACCAAAATTCTAAGCATATGTTTTAGCAACGTCTCTGATAAAACTGATGACCAGAATTTTAAATAGTGGGGTTAAGGAGGTTAAACACAGTTTCTGAATCAGAGCTACATTTCACTATCAAAACATGCAGGCTAATTTCAACTAATTCCCCCTCACCCCATGCATACAGTGATCATCCCCCTCACCCCATGCATACAGTGATTATACAGACATGGACGGGAAGAAAGTATTTAGCTATTTACATCTCAATAGCTGTCACCTTTTTGCAGTGGCTGATGTGTGATGCAAAGGGTACACGCACAATGGCTGCGGGCTGCAGCTGTCAGCCAATGTCCCCCTCCCCCTTGGTTTTCTGCTGTGTTTCCCAGACTGATGATGGGAAAAAAATAATGAGAACCTTAGAAAGGCAGTTATGTCGCAACCCTTGTTCTGTTCTCATGCAGGAAGAAATTGCCTTAGCTTTCAGATGCCCAATTTGCAATTGTAAAGCTGTGGGTTTCTGATGTTGTCCTGAATAATATTACTGATATTACTGGATATGCATGATATTTTAGTAGTCTACTAAATGGAAAAATGTGACAACACAAAAAGCATTAAAAATCTATTAAAGATGAAGGCCATTGCTATGTACATCTGTTACAGACAGAAGTACCTTTAGTGAGGAAAAAAGGGAAGAGAGACAGAAACTATGCAACTGGGACAGTAATCTTTTTTTTTCTGCCGTTATTAAAATGATTCTTTACAATGTCTAGTGGAAACATTTTCTTTTGAATGGCATACATTTGAATAAAAGCAATGTTTAAATGATTAAAATCCTATTTTTGTTCTGATCATCCAAGATAGCGTAATATCCGTATGGATGTTCATACACTCACAAAGCATGTATGCATTTGTATTATAGACCATTTACACCTTTTCACAAAGCAGCTCATAACAGAACCCATGAAGAAACAGTAGCATGACTGCCTGCTTGTCTCCAGTCTTGCATAAACTTTTGACTTTTTTGACCACTCCTTTTCCCTGACCATTTCTGTTTCCCTAGTCTCTAGTGTTCCTATATATTTAGATTATTTTTTTAACAGTTCCGTCACCCTTGTTGCCTGTTTCTCTTTGTTGAGGACTAATTCTGGTAACTTAGGTTCCGCCTCTTCCTTAATTTTTTCCACTTCTTTGTCTCAGTGTAGCTCTGCTGCTTCTGTCAGGGATGTTGAAATCTATATAAAGGCCTGCTGTACTGAAACAGTTACTTCACATTGTACTTTTGTGGTTTCCTACTCTCTGACTACCAGCTGCAAAGTGGAATTGTACATATTTAGCAAGACTGGACTTATATTGACTTTACATTTACATTTTATGACAGCTGAAGACAGTAAGAATACTTACTCTGCTCTTTTAAGGGCCTTAACATTCTAAAACCTCTCCATCCTGGTCTTTTTCTCCAGTCCTGTGTCCTAACAAATGTCTCTACACAGTCATTCTCCATCACCCATTCCTGTATTTCATTCTTTAGGCACAAAACTCTGCTGTTTAAATGTACTTTCCGAGGTCCAGGGATTAGATAGTCTCTACATGTACTGCCAGTCTCTACATGTGCTGCCAGTCTCTACACCTGCTACTAGTCTCTATAAGTGTTGCCAGTCTCTACATGTGTTGCCAGTCTCTACATGTGCTGCCAGTCTTTACACGTGCTGACAGTCTCTAGATGTTCTGCCTGTCTCTACGTGTTACCAGTTTCTACATGTGCTGCCAGTCTCTCCATGTGCTACCAGTCTGTACATGTGCTGCCAGTCTCTACACGTGCTACCAGTCTCTACATGTGCTGCCAGTCTCAGTTAGTAGAGTCTCTATTAAACTTGCTATAATTTGAAATGTATTCTTATTTACTCCTTTAGACTATTCTACTCGCTATGATAGCTATGTATGCTTATAAATTAACTGTTGTAGTTCAATAATGTATCATGAATTCTCTTTTTAAGACTAATACTAAATTATTCTGTAATCCTTCTTATGCCTATACATTGTTAACTTTCGCACCGTTCATGCTTGGAGCGTTTCTCCCCGGGCCTCTACTGAAAATGGACATATATCCAGCTAGACTAGCCCGGTTAACAAATGTAAAATAAATAAAAAATAAATAAAATGTGTTACCAGTCTCTACATGTGCTACATGTGCTACCAGTCTGTACATGTGCTGCCTGTCTCTACATTTGCTACCAGTCTCTATGTGTGCTGCCAGTCTCTACATGTGTTACCAGTCTCTACATGTGCTACCAGTCTGTACATGTGCTGCCTGTCTCTACATGTGCTACCAGTCTCTACATGTGCTACCAGTCTCTACATATGCTACCAGTCTCTATATATGCTGCCTGTACCTCTTTCTTCCTGTTTAGAATGAGTCCCTCACATCTCCCTGACATGATCTTGTTCACCTGCATAATGCCTCACCCCCACCCGTCTATAATACTATCAGATGAATACAGCCCAACATCCTATAACCCTGATATTTTGCATCATCTCTTAGAACTCTCTTCTGAATTCCTTAAGTAGTCTGATCCCCTTTTCTTTACGTGGCTTCTAGAAACACATGCAATATTCAACATGTGGTTTCACTGTGGGACTGTTCAGTGGAAGGCGTTACCTTTTTACTTCTATAATATATTCCCCCCGATGATACCCCACGCTTTCTATTTGCTGTTGCCACTGCCTTCTCAGTGCTCTCGTGGTGGGCTAATCCAGATGGGACTAACATCCTCTATGTTCTTATTTTATTTTGTTCATATTTTATGTTCTTCCTGCTGTAGGGCCATCATTTCCTCTCACACCTGCTGAAACTGCTCACAAGGAGTTTTCTAGCCGAAGTGCAGTATTTTGAACCAAACTTCAGCTGCAACTTTTCTCTATATTTGCTCAGCTTTTTGAAATCCTTGGCAAGACTCTTCCCCTCATTCTGCACTGGTCCATGTATCTTTGTGTCATCAGCAAGCATGCTGACCCTGGTCCCTTTTCCCTCACATATATCTGACAGACACACTAAAGATCATTGGACCCAGGGTTAATCAGTGTGGTACTACCCTAATCACTTCCCTAATTCTTGACATTATCACTCACACCACTGCCTTCTGTGCTCTGCCAGTCAGTCAAGCAGATGCTAATCTTTAAGTAGTGTCAATGGCATAGCATGCTTTTGGTGCTGGAAGATCAGAAGGCTGTGGGTTCTACTTCCACTTGAGGTACATGTATTAATTTGCAGTGCTGATACTGCAGGGCAGTACGTGCTGCCCTTCGGATGCCATGTTAAGCTAAGAACCCATCTGCTTGAGCTGCAGTAGCTCAGGTGATTATAAAAGATCCCATGACAATTATTGAAAATGTAAAGGAAGTTCCCCGAGACCCTGGTCAAATTTCCTCTCGTGGTATAAATGCCACCTTGGGTCTCCCCTGAAAAGAGATCACTAGCCTAGTGGAACTAACAAGATCAAGAAAGAATAAATAAATAGTTTTGGTCTTAGCCTCAGCCTTTCCAGTATTTCTATCAGTCTCTTATGTGGGACCAGATCAAAGGCTTTACTTAAGTCCAGGTTGATTATGTTTAGTAGTATTTCCCTGTCAAATTCACCTGTAATCAAGCTGCAGGATGCATATTTTATTTTACTGGCCATTTTTTCTAATAACAATGCAGGTTAATGAAGATCTTGCAAGTTCAAACCAGTAGTCTGTGTAAATTACTAAAATAAATGCTATAAATGGATATAATTAATAAAAAATTACTGTATTTATTTCTTTGTAATAGAATATTGCTTTCTGGCACAACAAAAAAGGGATATGAATACCTCTCCTGATGCACAAAGAGTTAGCTTCTGAATGGAATGCCCACAGCCCAGGATCAACAAGCAAGGTTGCCTTTGTGAGGTTGGTTTGGGAGAGAACTGAAGTGAATGGCCAAAGGTCTAGTCTCTTCTTTCATCGGAAGAGAGATAAGCAATATAGTGTTTTATTCTTCCAAGAAGAAAACAGGCTTTGAAGAACAAAGGAACACAAATAATATTGTTCACTCATATTCAGAGGACAGTGGTCCAGGAATGTAATGAGATACATACTTGTGATTCATGGGAATATGGCCATAAAAAGAAAGTCCCATCTGCCTAAAGTATAACACAGAAGCCTACCTAACTGGTACTTTCGAAGCACAAACTAAGAAAGGATGAAACCAAAACTACAATACTTCAAGAAGGTTGCTCTAACTCACTAATCAACAGTCTAGCTTACTAAATCCAAGCTAAAATTTATTGTGAGCACTTTCGTCTAAATAAAATATTGAAATTCTTCACACATCGATGTCTGAAGAAGTTCAATATTTTATGTGGACGAAAGCACTCACAATAAATTGCAACTGGTACTTTCCACATAACATGACCTAGACCCATATGCTGAAAAGCTTTCTTCTTTGGAAGGGAAGGCCTTCACACCATGATGGCACACTGGGAGTGAGGGTGGAAGGTGGGTGACACGGTAGTCATTAGTTGGCCATTTGCAACAACTGATCGGTCTGTAAGTAAGTAAGGTGCAAAGGAGTAGCCTAGGCTAGCAGGTATTTAACTAAATAGGGTGGTAGTAATACCTCTCAAGTGCCAAGATTTTTGCAAAATGTCCAGATTTTTGTCTCATATTTTTGGTATATTCCTCATAAAATTTTGTATTTCTGGAAAGTTACTGGCAAATCACTGAGGATTGAAGTTAGAAAATAAAGACAGACATTTGAGTTTCAGTCTTCATACCCTTCATAAAAATCCATGCTAATGCAAAACCTGTTGTTCTATTAACTTTTTAAGTTTGTAAGCGCAATATATAAAAATTGCCTTTGTTCCACCATTTTTTTATGGCTTTGTCCTGATTTCTTGCTCTAAGAGGTTTAGAGATCTGGTGGTAATTAGCAGCACTGGTTCTAATATCTGAGCACAACATGAAAGGTGGGAGAGAGGAGACAGAGCAAGAAGAATTAATCAGCAATAACCACAAACAATGATTAGAAGTAATATTCATTAGGTTCCTGTGTTTATTATGTAGTAAACTTAATGGAAATGATTGCTCTTGATGCTGGACATCTAAGAAGTAGCAGAATGAAAGAAAGGGCCTGGAAAACATGAAGCCATTCCATCTCTGCTCCCTTATAAGTCTTCAAGTTATGAAGATACAGAGGGAAATGCTAAAGAACACCAAGGTACAAAATAAGTGTAGTAGTGTCTTGGCAATCAGAATAATGAAACCATACTTTAATGAGCTGAAGAAGCCCTGTGGGTTATTGGGCTAACATGTTTTGTACAGTATTTTTTTTTACTGTGGCATAAGGCTGGAGCCAGACTCTGGTTACTGAAAAGCCAGTCAGGAAAGGGGTGGATGAATTCCTGGTAATGGCTCATTTTTCCATGGTGGAGTGAGTTATAAAAAAGTGATTGAATACCCAATCCATCCTATCCAAAGCACATCCTGCAGACAGCCACTCAAACAACTGTGATCATAGCACACACACACACACACACACACACACACACACACACACACACACACACACACACACACACACACACACACACACACACACACACCTTTTCCAGATAAGACAATATCACTAGATTACACAGCACAGTTCACTCAATCATTTGTACTCACTCACGTTTACACAGCAGTTTTTGCAGTGGGGAAAAGCCCCCACTGCATCTCCATATGAAGGTAATCCATACCGCCTAACATAATTAATATCTTTATGGTCACACAAATGTTGAGACCTACATCTGAGATTATAAACCTTTCTATAATCAGCTACACTTGATCAGTGCAGTGATTAACTGCTTGTAAAATCACCTGTCGAAACATTAGATAAAACAGATGACCGCTGCATCATTTGACCATTAACATGTGACCTGGTGGAGTAAAAGGGGTGGTGAATTTGGTGCAACAGTGAGAGAACCCTTTGGAGGTCTAATGGCATCTTGTTTTGTGTACAGACATATGTGACAGAACCAGGATAGTAGTGAAGGCCATAAGGGTATTACATGCCCATTCTTCTTGCTAGGTGAGAAACTAAACTTTATGTGGCCGCACAACTGCCAAACTGTCTGCAAGTTCCTCTGTGGACCTGCGATACAGGTAGGCATTCATATGCATCAGAGAACAGGAAGCAAATATGACAAGTAACAAACCCCAAGAAAGGATGTGCAGAGAAACATGAACAGCTATGACAACTTGTTATAAGACAGTAGTAAGTGGGATAACATGAAGGGCAAGCACATTTGCCCCAGTCAGAGTAGCAGATCTAAGTCTACAGAGTGAAGCAAACAAAAAGCTCTGTAAAAATGCATAATATTTTCATGATATTCAGCTATCAGGGTTAGTCCCTTTGAGTGAAAGCAACAGTTTCATATACCTAATGACCCCCTGTAAGCAAACAACATTTGAAACAAGTTCCAAGTACAAAACCATCATAAAACATACTCAGTTTTAAGAACATAACTAGTTTTGGCTGCTGCTTATCAGACATGACAGTCTGTGACATCCCTGTTATAAACCAGGCAGCCCTAACTGTAAAATGCTACAGTGCCTCCGGTAAATGTTAGTAAGGATACTGCTAATCACAGTGTGACAGAGCTCAGGATGTGGCTGTTGGAATGCTGAACTTTTACAGCAAAGTACTTCTCAGTAGGAGGAAGTGGGATGTACTGCTACAGCAAAGCTTGCTGGCAGGTAATGTTTCAGTTTACTGAGCTGGTATAAAGTGGTTGTGGTGTGAGGAATGACAGACAAATCCTTGCATGTGCTTCTGCGAAGAAAAGACAGACCTGCAAGAGACATACACATTGCTTGGGTAAGGGAACCAGGCAGGACTTGCCAGGAGTATTTTTTTTTCAGAAATGAAACTATAGCCAAAACAAGAAGCCTGCACAGAAGGTGAAAAATCATGTTATTTCACCGATAAAAATATTAAGACAATCAGAAAAGTGATGAGGGCAAACACAACAAAAACAGTTGTGAAAGAAGTGCAAGAATGAGATATGGGAGGAGATATACATTAAGAAAAAAGCTGAAGTCCAACTGCTGGACCCCCTTCCCCCATTGACGGTTACGTTCCAGTCCTTTTTTGATGATAATGTTTATGTTTCTTCTTCACTTGCATTTATTTACTTCATGAAACTGTTGGCTCCAAATATTTAATAGCCTTTTTTTTCATTTTCAGTGTGCTCCATCTCAAATGGATTTGGAAGGATGTTGTCAATAAACTTTTAAAGAGAAAAGTACAATACCATTATTGTTGTAGTGGCTACAGATGATTTCTACAGTAAAAGGCTAAGTGACCATATTCTCCAAAATGTTATACTGTTTAATAGTTTTCTGCATCAAGATATGCGTGAATGGGCGTACCTTCGTTGAAGGTTGTGCGTCAGGGCTGGCAACTCGGCATGTAAAAATCTATCTGCAAATCATTAGCGGACCGGAGTTCCGCTGTGGCAACCCCTAACCGGGAAAAACCGAAAGACGCAACAGCAACAACAACATGAAGGTCAGACTACTCCTAACAGTGTATCAAACTGTGAATACTGGAAGGAGACAGGTCAAAATATCATACCTCTCAACTGTACAGATTTTCGCAGAATGTCCACATTTTAGCCTCATATTTTTCGTGTGCTCCTCCTAAAATCTGTAACTTTCTGGCAAATAGCTGAGGATTGAAGTAATTAAATAATGACAAACACTTGAGTTTAAGACTCCACATCCGTCAGAAAATTCATGCTAATGCAAAACCTATTATTCTATCAACTTTCTAAGTTTGTAAGAGCAATATTTAAAATCTGTCCCTATTTGTCCCCTCATCATTTTACGCTTTGTCCAGATTTTTTCCTCTAAGAGGTTGAAAGGTATGATAAGGGTCCAGTGCTTGAGACAAGACATGTGTGCAACATACTGTAGAACTATGAATAATTTGATTTTTGTGAAGAAGAAAAAATTACTGTCATTAACATTGTTATATGACAAGTTTAAAAAAAAGGCTTATTTGTTTTCTCTGTAGTAATTTCAGATTCCAAGACTGAAGGTAATGTAATAATACCAACTTTTACTGTTGAAATTAATGACTCAAGTAAACTCTGCCTTAATAATCTTTTCTGTTACATCCTGAGGAAGAAAGTTGGGTGAATATGCAAGCACTTGCGTTGCTATGAAGACGTTGAGGAAACTGTCAATGCATGTAACTTTTGCTTTTCATAATTCATCTTCACTGCATGTAAAACAACCATTGCTTATGGGGTTCCTTGTTGCCTGTGTGGTTGTTGTCAGGAACAGCAGAAGTATAATCAACCAAAAGACAAAAATACCAAATAAACAAAAAGTCCAGGTGAGGCAAATGAGAGGCAAGTGAGAGGCGACAAAACAACACAACAATAGCGTATACTTATTTATTATCCGCTTTCGTTCAAAACTTCATCAGAATAAAATTTTATTCTGATGAAGTTTTGAACGAAAGCGGATAATAAATAAGTATACGCTATTGTTGTGTTGTTTTGTCGCCTCTCACTTGCAACAGCAGAAGTATATTTTATTTCTTGGCTGCTTGAGATATTTAACTCCATGGTCAAACAGACTAAAGTCTAGAATTAGAAATGTAATTTCTCAGGTATTCTTCTCAAACTAAAGTTGTCTATAAGATTTGAAACCTCTGGAAAAAAGTATATGGCTTCACTGCCCTTTTTTTGCAATTTTCTTTTAGGCTATTCAGTATTCCTGTAAACAGGCTCAAGGTCCATAATGGTCACCCTGAAGCCTACAATCTGTTTGAATTGTCATATATTTAATTTATGCACAATAATAATAATAATAATATTAATACAATCTGGGGGCGGCCAGGGTGGTGCAGCGGTTAGAGTTGCCACCTCACAGCAAGAGGTTCTCCGGTTTGATCCTCGACTGGGATGCCTTCTGTGTGGAGTCTGCATGTCCTCCCTGTGGTTACATGGGTTTTCTCTGGGTGCTCCGGTTTCCTCCCACATCCCAAAGACATGCTGTAGGTGGATTGGACACTCTAAACTGGCCCTAGGTGTGAGTGTGTGCATGTGTGTGCCTTCTGTGGAAGGTTGGGTGCCAGGCTGGCAACTTGACACTGCAAAATTCCACTGCCAATCATGAGCGGACAGATGATCTGTTGTGACTACCCCTAATTGAGAAAAGCCAAAAGAAGAAAAAAAAATAATACAATCTGGGTTTGAATTCTATAAGAATGGAAGGCAATTTTACATATCACAGATGTTTGCTATGTAAACTAGCTAACCCGCATTGGTATGTTCTTGATTTCAACCCAGAAATATTGTTTTAATTTATATCAGGAGATTGTTATTACATGTAGTTTAGACATGAGTATTAATGGTTAAACACAGACTAACCGCGAAGTTAGCATTATGCAAGCTTCCACAGGCTTAAACATTGTGATTTCCTTGTAATAAATGATCCAAATAGTAGTGAGAATATGACCATTAAATGCCCTACGAATACATTCACGTTTACTGTCATTTCCTATTATATGCATGTAGAATATTACACCATACTTTATAAATGGGTGAATCAGTACTATATAAAGTGGTACTAAGATGTCAGATGAACTAAAGAACAGTTTACATAATTAATTTCCTGGTACCATATGTTTTTTTCATACCATCTCTGCATGGGTTTCAAAGCAGAGCTCTTCATGGGTATAGAACCCTGTATGCTTACAGAAACCAACAAAAGCTAATTTGCTGCCAATTGCTGTCTTGTTCAAAGTGCATCATTGCAGAATGTCTTGTGTTGAACTCAGTTTCATGTTTAATTGCCAAAGGTAACAGCACAGCTATGTGAGGCTGTAGAACTATGTGCTGCTTTGGAATCATTGTCAAATGTGCTACACCACTCTGATCGAGATACTGGCAAGGTTAAAGCAATAATAAAAAAAAAAAAGAAAGATGTGTGAGGACCCCCAACTACTTCCTTTATTAAACAATCATTTTAGTGCTTTCATCTCTAAATATCACAGGATTTCTTCAAAACAATTTTGAATACTCTTGTCAAATCATTTAAATACTTTCTTAAAGTCCCTTGAGAGAAAACAAAAAACATTTCAATGATTAAAAATATCGCACTGAAACCCCTCATAGATAAATACATCACTGTTGTAGTCTAGCTATAATTGTATTATAAAAATACATTGAAACAGCACAAACATTAACATATATTAAAATCATAATTCTATGTATATGTTTATATTGTAAATGCATAATATTAGTTTTCATGTCATGTGATGTAAAAAAAGCATTTAAATGGTTCTACAAGACTGTTCAGCATTATTCCTTAGACGTCCCATGACATTCAAATATGAAAACACTACAATTATTGTTTAATAAAGGAAGTGATTTGTGTTTTCACACAGCAGTCTTTTTTTTCTTTATAATTAGTTGATACTTCTGCTTGGTTCTTGGTTTTGAGCACCTTAACCACTATGTCATCTACAACTTTGGTGGAGACTCTATCATCTTTATAACCCCTAGCTCAGGAGAATTTTTTTCTCCTACATTTGGAAACCTCACTTTGTTGGTGGAACAATTACCCTCTCAAATCCTACCATGGTTAACACAGATTGAGAACTGTTTTAATACAATCAACAAGACAACGAGAAAATGTGGAGCTGATATGGGTTCTAGTTCTGAAATAACACCAGGGCAATGAACCTCTTCTAACAGTGACATGATTTGGTCCATAAGTGGTGAAGGACATGTATGGCATCCTGGAGGGAATGGTCAGATTAATTCCTTGCAATTGAGAGATACACAGACTGGGCATCATTTTTGTCTTTAAGGACTGGTTTAGCAGTGATTTACTGTTTAGAGTAATGGACAATAATGAGTTAGACAGCACAGCAAAGCATCAGCTGGGACTTTTTGAAAAGAAGCTACTCAAATTTAAGAAACTTCAACTTGAAAATCTAAATTTTAGGCAGTGTATTAATGTTCAACATGTACAAAAAGGTCTCCGATCATGGAAATATCCTGCAGAGCTTCCTGATGGCTTGGATTTGCATAAATATTTATTTATTTATTTACATTTGTTGACCGGGAATGTCCGACTGGACGCAGATCCATTTTCAGCAGAGGCCCGGTGAGAAAAGCTCCACAAATTAAAATATTACAGACATAGTTATTTATTGGAGTTATTTGACAGAGATAGATGTGGGTTAATGAAATTGTTAATGAAACACAATCAGTGAAAGATAGCCAGACTGGTGGACAATATTCATCCTTTGAACAGTTCAATTCAAAAAGACTTATTGTTTTCTGTATATGAGACTAATTTTATAATATTTTAAACAAGGCGGACAATATCTGTAATAAGGTTAAGATTAAAAAGGAAAAAAATATATATGAGGAATGAACTGGATTATAGCAACTGTAAAGCATATCCTACCCTGATGAGTAGACCCTCTCTGAAATTCGATTCCTCTAATGATATGGATCAAAATACTGTTGAGGGAGTTATTTGAAGCTGATATCTGCACTGAAAACCCCTTAGATTATCTACCTATGTGCTGGTCTGAGAGGTTGTTGAACAGGATGGGGGAGTTGGGGACAAGGGCAAGAATGGATGGTTGGTAGTGGACCCAACAGCAGAATACTCCAACTCAAATGAGGGGCTGGGGAGGGGACGAGAGAACAGGAGAGAAATGGTCCTACTGTTGTCATGAGTAGTTGTAAAGATTTGAATATTTACAATTACAGTGATGAAATGATTACCCCCTAGCAAGAGGCAAATTAGCTTAATGAAACTGATAAAGGGGGAGGGTTAGTTCCTATGAATAAAACTGATTTATATAGGTAAAATGAATGAAATATTGAATGATGAAACTTATTTAGAAGTTTCTAGAAATGAAATTAAAGTATATTCTAGGACAGATCATCTTTTACATGACTTGTTAATGCATGGGCAGACTGACAATAAATCATATCTTTTCTAATAATGAACCTACTGTTCCATCAATATTTGGGATCCTTACGATAATTAACCCCCCTCTTCGATCTATTGTGGATGGAGCTAGATAAAAAAATGTGATAGCCAGATTGATTATAAAGTAGAGAATATTTTTGAGAAGATTACTTACTTTTGAAGGGATTCCTGGGATTTATTTAGTAAAGATTCACTAGGATTTGTTTTCTGAACAATTAGAATTAGTAACAATTGACATAAATAACTTGAATTCTGTTATACCTAATAACATTGGTCTTGAATGGTTCCACAAGTTCTAGGTCAATAGGTCTGATTTAGATGACCAAGAAATTAAATCTATTACCTGCCTTATTGAGTTAGTTCTGACTACTAATTACGCATTTTTTGAGGGCACCTATTATAATTAGTGTAAAGGGGTTACCAAGGGGGCTGCTTGTACGATAGCTTTTGCTAATGCTGTAATGGCTCAATGAGAAACCAGATTTATTTTTGGTTCTGAATTTAGTCATTTATATCTGTATGCTTTTTTGACAACATATATATCATTTGGAAAGACAATATGGATATTTTGAATGAATGTATTAGATATATTAATGGGACAACAGATTTCTTAAAATTTACTTATCAAAGTAATTTAAAAGATTTCACATCATAAAGGACATGCAGAATCAGAAATTTCTTTCCAATACATATCAGAAGCCTACTTACTCTAATTTTTTGTGGCACTTTTCAAGCTCTCATCCTTTGTACCAAAAAAGACTTCTGGTTAAAGGACAATCGGTCCATTTGGCCTGAAAAGTCTTGAATGATAAAACATTTTGCTTGAAGAGTTTTAAATTTAGTGAAATGCTATTTAGGATAGGCTACCCCACTGAAATGGTACAAAATATTATGTATGAAGGAAGTTCTAAAAGAAGGGAAGGGATTTATACCCCTGCACTGAGAATTGATAATTCACTAACAAAAGCCTGAGGCAGATGCAGAAGCAATTCAGAATGTGATTGCTAACAATTGTTCTGAGGAATACAGTTCTGTAATGAACTATATGAGAGGGAAAATATGCACATTCAGGCATGGGTAATGCAATAAATGTAAATTTCTTTTTGAAGGGATCAGTGTTAACTTGATTAACATAGAACAAGAGGTGAGTAAATTATACTACAATTTTAATTAAAAGGGAGTGGATATCTGGTCCTAAGTCACATAAGTTCTGTTTTTTATGTAGGGAACATGGAAAGAACAAGAGAGTTCATGAACATTTATATGATATTAAGCAAGGCAATAGACATAATGCCTTCTTTAAACATATTAATGTATGCCAGGACCATTTCATTTAGATTGTTTGTCCTGGATAAGGTGTGCCCTCATTTGTGATGGTCCATGGAAGTAAAATCTAGTGATACAAAACTGAAATGGCATCTTAAGACTTCTTCTAGTAACCTATCAGATTTGAATGAGAATCTTTCCATTACAGGTGTATTAAGGCTTAGGTAATAAAATGTTTAAATATAGATTAGGAAGATATAAATTGATTCTTACAAGTTGATTTTTTTGGAATTTGATTTAGAGTTTTCAGTGGTTGAAATGGCTCCTGAGGACATTATTGTGCAGAGTGATCAGCTGTTTTGCTTCTTATATGCTTACAGTATAAACAAATGCATATTAATATGTTTTAATGCATTTTAATGTTTGTGTTGTTTCTATATGTTTTGATAATACAACTTTAGTGAAACAATCTGTTATATTTATTATATGCATAGACCAGTGATGTTGTTTATGTGTGAGAGTTTTTTAACTGATGAAATGTTTTTTTATTTTCTGTCGTGAGTCTTTAAGAAAGTATTTAAATGATTATACAAGACTATTCAAATTTGCTCTGAAGAATCCCCCTGATATTCAGGGAATGGAGGAAAGCACTAATATTATTGATTAATAAAGAAAGTGGTTGGGTATCGTCACACAGCAATCTTTTTTTCACTTTATAGCTGCTTGAGAATTCTGCTGTTGTCTATTTTTTGCTTGGATAATGTCAAGGTCATTATAAACAGAGTAAATGAATTTGGACCCTATACAGTGCCCTCAGATAAGTCCCTCAGGAAAAGCCTTGGTGCAGATAGTCTACAACTTGTTGTCACTCCAAACAGTCTGTTTCTCAGCAAGTTGATTCATTTGACTACAATCAGGTTGACTTTATCAAAAGCAAACTGTTATTATTTAATAATGATGCACAGTATGAAAAGCCTCTCTTATATTTAAATAATAACACAGCATCAACTTGCAATTTGTATAAAAAGCATCAACTACAGTAAATCTGAGATATGAGATTTACCTAAAAGACACCCATGCTGTAGTTATATTTAACTTGTAGATACAAATTTCAATATAACTCTCTCAAATAACTTCTTAATAATACATTGTTTAATGGTCTGTGACTGCCTGAGTTCAGTATGTCATCTCCAGTATGTCATCTCCCTAAAATATGCACACCATCAGGTCTTCCACAGCTGATATTCTGAATGGATAGAAATACATCCATTTTTCAGAGGAGACATACCATTGTAGTCATACAATTAACTTTGTGCTTGGTAAACACTCTAGTAGATCTATTATTCTCTAGACAGAGTAACAAGAGCAGAAAAATACATAGCAACAATATATTTAGTTTAATTAAGATACAATAGTAGCATTAAAAGCAAAAGTCAGCTCACATTATAGCATTTGAGTAATAATGTAATATAATTTTATAAAGAATTCAGAACAGAAAGACAAGAATGCCCCTGCCAGATGTTTTTTTCTGCACTGCACACTTTTTCATTGGGAATATATGTTTATTTCTAAAGCACTGCTGGTCTGAGCTTGCTTAACAGGGTTTGTTTAGCCTCGATTTGGCATTACTCTCATACACGCTCGGAGATTTTTTTTTACCAGCACATTTATCCACCACATTTTTTTTTCAAGAAGAAAAGGAAATGCATTTTACATAGGAGGCTGATTACCATAAACAACTGGATAACAATGTGCTGCAAACAATTTCACATGGCTTGCCAGTAATTTTTTCTTTCATGCTAGAAGGAGCAACATTTGCCAGAACTATTAATTTTTTACTTATCAAGTTATTCCAGTGACAACTCAGAAACTCCAGTGCAATTTATGCATTTAATAGAGTTTCCAGCAACTATATTTAGGATAAGAATGTAATGTTAGAACAGATTTTAGGTGGTGAATGGGTGATGTATCAAAATGCCTTCCTATAATTGTTCCAGTGTATACATTATGATTAATTTACTGAAATGGAACAGAACAGAGTCCTGTAACAGAACGGACATGTATGACTGCCATTGTAAACTGGGACACTGACCTATGTTTTGTTTTATACAATGGGAACTAAAACATATTTAAAAATATTACCTGTTCAGAGAAATGTGGCTGGTGATATACCCAAATGTTCTTCACACAAACTGCGTTCCTGTTTTCATTGCCAAGTTCAGCAGAAATGAACACTGGTCACATATCTAATCACATATTATGCAATATATTTGATGGCAAGCTTATGAATGTTAAGGTTAAAATTAGTTTAAAATGATTATTTATCCCTCTTTGCATTTGTTTACACTGTCTTAGTTGTTGGCCTTCACCAAAAAGGAAGTAACAGAAGCAGCAGCTGTCAGGTGACACCCTGCGTCTTCATTTTGGAAACAATTTTCTCCCATTATTACTGTGAAATCAGGGGACAGAACATTAAAACTTTGACAAGTGAAGTGATTTGTGGGCACACTCTAGTCTCATCTATATATATGTATATATATATATATATATATATATATATATATATATATATATATATATTGTGTGTGTGTGTGTGTGTGGGTTTACTTAACTTCACTGAAAGCTCATTTCACTGAAACTCATTTGACTGAGCATACTTGACTGAAAGCTCATTTCACTGAAAACTCATTTCACTGAAACTCATTTCATTGAAAGGTAAATGCCCTTTCCCTCATTGTAGTGCAATCCTGGAGTTAGTATATATAGTAAAGGGGTGTGGGGAGGCATAGCCCCCCACATAGTTTGAGTATATATTGCCTTCTAAAAAGAGTTATTCATTGGAGTTGTAAGTATCCATGTATATGGTTTAAAATGTATAAAACAGGTGGGGGGGTGTACCCCTCCCTTACTATATATACTACAGAATCACACTACAATGGGGAAAAGGGCATATACCTCTCAGTCTAATGAGTTTCAGTGAAATGAGCTTTCAGTGAAGTGAGCTTTCAGTCAAGTGTGGTCAGTCAAATGAGTTTCGGTGAAATGTGGTTTCAGTGAAGTGAAGTAGATCCACACACACACACACACACACACACACACACACACACACACACACACACACACACACACACACACACACACATTCAATAAACCGACAAAATACTGCCCTTAAACACATAGGAAAGAGAGAATTTATTTATTTATTTATTTATTTGGCGTGTGTTTACTGGAAGTGTCTGACTGGGATAATATCCCATTTTCAGTGGAGGGCAGGAGAGAAAAGCTCCACATTAACTCAATATGGTTACAGTTTAAAGTTATTTCAAAGTTATTTTCAGGTGTTGGCACTTATAACCTTAAAATACATACTTTTGGGGTGCATTCCCATCATACATGCATGTTATATTTAGCATTAGTGTAGACAGTGCTAAACAAGCTATGCTTCTTGAGTAACAAAGTTTCCAAAAGATACTCAGAAAAAAGGTGTACTCATTTAATTATATTAAGTAAACTGAGTATACTTAGCTATACTCTTGGTCATTGCATAATTGTTGCTCAGAAAGGCTTCATTTTAGGAAATTTATAGAGCCAAAACTAATTTTGCTTCCACAGAATATGTAAGCCAGTCTTTATATTTTACAAAACAAATCTGGTGGCACCATGCAGTGATGTAAGTAGATATTTTCCTTTATCCCTATCAAAGCACAATGTGCATTAAACCATGATGCAAAAACCTCAGCACTAATCATCAATGGAGCATAATTTGTAGTGCAACAAATGTTTCGTTAGCTAATTTCTGTTCAAAAATATGCCTCCTCATTCTACCACGTGCAAAAGTATGCAAGCTCCATTTTGCTATGCTGTGGTCTCTATCTGCAATACCATTTCTAATGTGAGCTGTAGGGAGTGGGGTTTGTAATATGATCATCTGCTTCAGATGGATTTTTGAATGGGCAACTGAATTTTCCCATGCCACATAATGCAGCTTAAAGAAATCTTTTAAAGTAAAAAATACTGAATTTATGCACTCTCTCTCGTGGGACACTGCTGCATTCTCTGTTGAGTGTGGAAAGCTATGTTTAATGTATTCACAATTGTTATTACTTTTTGTGAACAATAATTTAACTGAACAAGGCTGAGCACCCCATTAAGTCTGGATCATTGTATTTCCGACCCTAGTATATTGTGTCTATTTTGTTTCCTTCAAAGTATATTTGCTCAGACCCCACTTACTTTTGTTGCCCAGGTACAAAATCACTTATTTACTGACTTTTCTAGTGCTACTGAAAACTTGCCCATCATCTGGAAGTTGAAAAGTCCATATTAAATATTGCTTGATGTTTAGGATTTAGAAATGGGTTATGTTATCATTGTTTGTGGGAAATTTGCATAAATCCCAGGATGCATTGCTATGGTGGGTGAATGCAGGTATTGTTGTCTTTGTAATACTGCACACATCTGAGTGATAAATGGGTCGAGAATCACAGATATGCAGATGGACCCTGTCAGTATGGCTGGACTTGAGTCTACATGCATCTACAAACTGGGAAGAACGTGCTGAGTGCAGAATCGGGAAAGAAGGGTCCTAGTCTCATCAATATTCTACTTAAATTCAAAGCACACAGCATTTCTCTACATCTTAGCTTTTAGTGTCCAATGCATCTTATTAATTAGAAAATGGGTAAAAAAATTCAGTGAGTTATAAAAGTTGGAATTTTGGCCAATACTGAGGTAATATCTTGCAGAAAAGGACAATGAAAACAATTAACATCGCAAGGGTAACCTGTTTGCAGTTTAGGCTAAATGACAGACTACGAGTGGGCCCGAGGGCCATTGTCTACTACTGCATTCTGTTTCTTTTTTTTTCTTTACAAAACCCATTTGACATTACAAGACATGCTAGAGGGCCAGTTTCATCCCAAGTATATGGACAGATAGCCAAACATTCGATCTTCACATGTATAAAAATAAAGTTAGGGCCTTTCTATGCAGTCAAACACAGCAACGCAAATCTTTTTCTGTACAAATGTTCTTGTAGGAATGTACTGTGCAACAATTCTGTCCATATAATTCTTGGACATTGACAAAAATACAAATTAACATTACACTGAAGGTGAACATAGCTGTCTTTATACAGACTTGTAAACATTACTTTCAGTCCCTTACTAAAGAATTCATTCAAAAATTCCATTTTACAGATTTTTAACCTCCAATTTTCCACTGAACTGCTGTTCATATAAATGGTTTGATCGCTTACACAAAAACTTTACTGCAAATATTTCCTGCATAATTTAACTCATTGCTTATTTTGCTGTTTATGCTTTTTAAAAATATTTTGATGTTTATCTAACCCACATGCACGTTAACTGAAATCAAAGCATATACATAACAGGCTCATTTTACAGTCTTGATGAGACTCATGGTTCAAGAATGGAAAAAAATATGGAATGTCAGAAGCAGATGACAACATTGTAACAAAACTGCCTGAGCACAGCAGTTCACAGAACTGAAAAAAACAGTATATGTAACAGTTATTTCACAACAGATTATTTACAACCATTAATAACCTTGGTAGCTTTATGAGGAAAACTTAGATTCTATGTTTACTAGTTTCCATTTTCATAATATGAACTATGTGTGCTGCTACCTAAAAAAATGATTGTGATAAACATGTCCTGTCTTATACAAATAGTTCTAAACTCCTTCAAGACATTTAAGAGGCAGAAGTCATAACTTGTAACTGTATTTTAACAAAAGTGATTCCAGGATAAGTGCATTTACCTTGTGCAGTTTGACTAAAATATCGTTTTACTCCTTATGTATTTTTTTCTATTCTGCCAATGCCAATCAAAGTTTGAAATACATGATTTAACATTTCTAGTGTCGTAAATCACACAAAGTCAAAGCAGACACATAACAAGGAGGGTTTCTGCAGTTTTTCTCTGCCCCTTAAGCAAGTAAATGTTTACCTCCTGATTTCCACAGTATTCAGCATACCCTTTCCATTTTATTTTAATTTTATTAAACCAACAGAGGCAGATGTTATTGACATTAAAGCACAGAAAAAGGTATAGCTTACCGTTTGATGTTTATAATTACAGCCTGCCCAAGTTTTCCAATTTTGCTGCACAAATTGGTTCAGTCACATTTCTGCAGTCAGTTTTACATATGTCCATCACAACAGTGGTGTGAAAAAGATACCATACGGTTCTACTTTGGGGGTCTCGTCACACAGAATAATCCAAAACTGGAATGATACACTGGCATTTACTTTTTATTTGGCTTGGTAGATGGAAATTCACCTGGATGTAAGACAACAGATGCCAGGATTAGGTGATTTTCAGAGGTGTTTAGATTCCATTGTCTTACACTGATTTGAATGCAGGTAGACTAATCCCAGATTTGTGCTGTAATATTCCTGTCCCCTCACTATTAGTCACTTCCAGTTGTGTTTTGCTTTCTGATCTTCTATCTGCTTGCAGCAGATGGTCACAGTTTAGTGCTGGTAAAAGCCCAACAGCAGCAGCTAGAGCTGAACTAGTTGTTCAATCCTTTCTCTCCCAGTGCTAAATTCGTCTGTCTCTTTCTAACACAGCTTGGTGTTTAAGAGGACTTGGCTCTGTACTGCAGCTCAGTGATTAGACAAGTACTGTCTCAGTGCTGCCACCTTGAGGCCAATATTCATTATGACACTATCAATATATATTGTTTTGTGGTCTCTCTTGTACTTGCTTGGTTAATGCCTCAATGTTTGAGTATGAGCATGTGTGTGTGTGTGTGTGTGTCTGTGCCTCACTCTGCTCTGCTCCTGTCACTCTTTCAAGCTATAGCAGTCTGCCTGAGCTTATTACCACAGCACATGGCACTAAGCCCCCTCTATTCCTGTCATTCCAGCTTTGCTCTACTAGACCATTCTGCTACACTACAGAGATGGCCCCAGTTACAGTGACTCATCTCGCTCAGCCCATCTGATCAGACATCCATGAAAAGAATTCGGACCTGCAGTTATTCATTCTCTACCCTGCCAATTGCTTTAATTTCTGCTGAAGGGAGTAGCTTTAATTTTTTGCCTTTGTCATCCTTGCAGCTGTGTGGAAGGACTCCTTGGCCTTGGGAAATAAATGTGCTGCTAGAGTACGGTGACTATTGCAGTTTATTTGCATATGTATTGACAACTTTAGACCAAATATAGTGCAGTCAGTTCCTATCACCCCAACTGGCAAATTTATTTATTTTAAATTTGTTGACCGGGTTTGTCTGACTGAGCTGAGTACCTTTTTTTCAGTGGAGGCCGAAGGAGAAAAGCTCCACAGTTTTCCAGTTTGTTATACAGAGGTATTAGATAAAAAGCATCAGAAGGTTACAATGTATACATCCCATGTAAGTACAGTTATACAGAAATAATAGCTAAAAAGATTCAGTATTTTGCATTTTAAGCATGAAAAAAGCAATTTACAACACACATAGTTTTTGATAAAACAGCAAAAATTACAAAATATTTATAGTTATTCTATTGAAATGCAAGCGGATAGGTAGCACAGTGTCTTAAGAGGATAATAAAGTGGTTTAAGGAGGATGAGTCCAGTTGCAGGACCAGTGAGTTTGTAAGTACTCTCTAGTGGCAGTTTTGAATTGATTCGGATGTTTGTTCCGTGATATGGGTAGGATTATAGCTGTAGAGGCTGCAGCCAATTTTGGTGTTAGGTCTATATATTTGTAACAGGTTTTAGTCATAGCTACGTAGTGACCTAATGGGGGAATATTGAGAGATGAAGGGAGATAGGCTAGGACAGAAAGCTTGCAAGCATGGAATTGAGTGCATTATTTGTAGCTGAGAGACAAGAAGCAGGTGGAGTAATTCCAACCAGTTTAGGTATCTTAGTGAAAGACAATGATGAGCTTTATAAGTTTAGTGTGCAGCGAATCGAGCAACCTTGTTGTAGGTTAATTCTAGTTTGGCTAGTAGTGTGGAGTTAAGATTTGTAAGAATATGACAGCTATATAAACCACCATGCCCCAAGTCGTACCATTAGAATAAAGACCAGAACAGCACCCTGGCTTACCTCTAATACTAAACAAAAGATCAGGCTTAAAAATAAATCTTGGAAGAAATGGCGCTCCTCTAGAAACCCAACAGACTATCAAACCTTTAGAGAGCTGAGAAACAAAACCAAAAATGCTATTATTTCAGACAAAAAGAACTACTATGTAGAACTTCAGCAATCCACAAAAAAGAACCAAAAAGGTTCTGGTCTACTATCAATCATCTACTTACCCCAGGTAAAATAGTAACACCTAACCCACAGAATCTAGACCCTGATAATCCCTCTTTAATAGCCAATAACTTCAATAGCTTCTTTACTACTTCCATACAAACACTAGCAAGCCATTTATCCCTGATGCTTCCCAACTGATCTTAAGTAACACCAACAACGTCATTCCTTCCCTTCAACTTCAACCCATACCCACCTCCTACATACAATCTCTCTTACAAAAACTTAAACCCACTACCCCTCAGCAGATAAGCTTCCTGCTGAATTCCTTCAGGTAGCAGCAAAAGCTATAGCCTACCCTGTTTCGATCCTAATAAACAGATCCATAAAAGAAAGTGATTTTCCAGCAATCTGGAAGATATCACACATCATACCCTTACATAAAGGAGGCAAATCCACTGACCTCTCTAACTACCCCAATAGCACTATTATCTCCACTAGCTAAAATCATGGAAAAATGTATACACAAACAACTACTTAACCATCTCCTTCAAAATAACCTACTAGCAAACACTCAACATGGATTTAGACCCTCACATAGTATGACCACTGCACTACTTTCCTTTACTAACACAATAAACTGTAACCGTAATAATAACAAACTAACTGCTTCTCTTTTCCTAGACCTGTCAAAAGCCTTCGACATGGTCAACCATAAACTTCTCCTACACATACTAAACTCACTTGCCTTGGATTTTTCCTCCTTAACGTGGTTCTCATCCTACCTTGAAAACCGACAACAAGCAGTACTCTGGAAAAATTCTCTATCTGCTCTACTACCTATCTCCTTAGGAGTACCTCAAGGATCAATATTAGGCCCACTCTTATTCTCTATCTTTATTAATGATCTTCAATCATCTATCCATAACACTACCTGCATACAATATGCAGATGATTCTACCATCATCTGTACAGCTCCCACCCAATCTGAACTCCAGTCACTCACACAATCTACCTTTTCAACCGTTGAACAATGGTTCTCAAAGATGTCTCCTTCTCAACTCCAAGAAAACAAAACTATTACTATTCTCACCTACCCACAAATCTCCTCAACTAAATTTTACTATTACTGCAGCTGACAATTCTCTTATCTCCCCAGACTCTACTACCAAACTGCTTGGTGTTACTATTGATAATAATCTTAACTATGATTGTCATATCAATAACACTATAAAAGCAGTAAATAAAAAGATAGGTTCACTGTACAGAATAAAACCCTTCCTTACTCCAGAAGCACGGACCACCTTAGCTCAATCACATCTTATCTCCACCCTACTGTATGCTTCCTCTATTTACACCAATCTCTCTAAAGGTAACCTGAAAAACTAACTACATCCTATCATAATATAGCCCGTTTGCCACAGCATCCCAGTACAGAACTCACCACTGTAATAACTTAAAACAATTACAATGGTTAGAACTACCTAACAAGCTTATCTATCAACAACTCTTAATTACACATAACATTCTTTATCAACCAACAAAAACACCAGCTCTCAGTAACCTCCTTACTCCCTACAAAACTTGAAACAGTTGCGATCTGCGAAAAGATACAAGTCACCACAACTAGAATTACAAATTCAGCAGGTAACTGTCTATTTTCAAACTCCATAGGGAAAATATGGAATAACCTCCCCCCACACATTACCTCACTAGACTCCTTTCAACTTTTCAAAAAACAACTTCTATTACATCTTAACAACTTCTGGCTCTGCTCCTGTACCAATCCAGACTAAATGACTTCTTCGCTCTTCAGCCATACCTCCCTACGTAAAAATCACTATCTTTCCCTGCTATTTCAAATGACTAAATTACTGTACTGTTCTAAAAAAAAAAAAAAAAAAAAAATATGAATATATAGCTTAGGCTATTTGTTTTTTACCTGTTTTTTTTTCGCTGTATTTTCTACTACACTAAAATGTATGCATTGTTGCTTAAATGTTTAACCTTGTTTTAATTGTGGAGCTTTTCTCCCCGGGCCTCCACTGAAAATGGAAATTATCCAGCTGGACTAGCCCGGTCAACAAATGTAAAATAAAATAAAATAAATAAATAAATAAATATATTAGGCTAGGTAGAAGGTATGCATGAGAGAGGGTTATTTTTGCTTTGTTTGTTAGAAACTTTTTGTTTCAATAAAGAAGGCTAAGTTTTTGGTGTGTCTATACAATTATTTACATGTAAATCAAACTTAAGTTGGTCATCGGTCATTACTCCTAGAAGTTTGGTACTAGGTTTAACATTGATGGAAGTGCTATTGAAGGACAGTATAGAAAAAGTTGATTTAAAGTGGGTGATGTTTTTGGGATGAAAGAGAAAGAGTTTTTTTGGGGGGTGGGGTTGAGAATTAGCTGGTTGTCACAGAGCCAGGATTTGACAGAATTAAAAGATGCTTGAGTTGCAGAGATAAGGTCAGAGGGACTGTCAGCGATGTTGATGACTATAGAATCATCTGCATATTGTATAAGGGATGACTGGGGACAGGAGGTATAGAGTAGATTAGTGAATATATTAAAAAGTAATGGGCCAAGGATAGATCTTTGGGGGGACACCTGTTTTCACTGAGAGAGCAGGGGAGAGCTGAGAGCCATCTCACTGATTGCAAACAGTCAATGAGATAGCTGGAGAACCAGGTAACAGTAGAAGTAGAGAAATTAACGTTAGAGAGTTTGGTCAGTAGAAGAGGGTGGGAGATGGTATTAAAGGCTTTAGAGAGGTCAAGGAAAAGGCAAGGGACAAGTTTATTGTTGTCTCTAGCAAGAGAAATAGTATTAATGAAGGATATAAGGGCAGTTGTCGTGCTGTGTTTAGGGTGAAAGCCATGTTGGGTGGAAGTGAGCAAGTTTTCCTGAAGAAGGTATTTTTATGACTTGCATATGTATGCATTTTTCCAATATTTTTGAGAGTGGTGTGAGGATTGCAATAGATCTGAAGTTTGTGACATCAGTGGAGTTACCTCCTTTATGTGTAGGTATGGTGTAGAATTCTTTCCAGATAGATGGGACTTTTGATTCTAAGATGGAGTGATTTATTAGGATAGATACAGGGGGAGCAAGGGATTCTGCTGCAACTTGTAGGTCGTAGGGAGGCAGATTATCAGCAGAGGAAGAGCAGGGTTTAAATTTAGAGAGCTTTTATTGAGTTAATATGTACAGTTGTAAGGGAGGAAGTGGTAGTAGAACTGGGAGTAGGAGAGGATTTGGAAGCGTTACTAGTATTGGTAGTAGAGGAGAAGGAATTTATCATCTTAGATATGGATTCAATTAAATAGGTATTGAATACGCCAGCTGTTTCTTCTGGTGTGTTGTTTGGGCAGGGGTTAGGAGGAGAAGGGTTTCCAGGATGTAAAATTTGATTGATGGAGTTCCAGAATTTTTTGGGATCAGATCTTTGAGTAGTTGGGGAGTTAAAATATAAGTCCTTTTTATCTTTGTAGATGTGTTTTTTAGCCAGATTTCTTAGTCCTTTATATTTTTGTAAATGGGTAGGGAGCTTAGTTTTCATCCAAAGTTTCTACATCTTGTCTCTGATTTTCATTAAAGTACAGATGGTATTGATTAGCCATGGGGATATATTAGATTTGGTGTGGACAGTGCAGAGTGGAGCAAGTGAGTTAAGGATGTTTAGGAAGATAGAGTTGAAAGAGTAGAAAGCTTCACTGAGAGGGAGTAGAGTTAGATGTGTCCGGTTTATTCTGGAGAGAATGGCATTAAAAGTTTCAGGGCAGAAAGTGGATAGTTTGTGACAGGTTATGTATCTGTGAAGCTCTGCTTCCCAGTTAAAGGGATGCTGTTAACACTCTACTTTTTAGGAGTTGGGCTAACTGTATCTGTAATGCCAGCAGTTGTTGTTATTTTAATTAAACTACAGTGTACACCTCTAAACATTATCTTTGATTGAAGTAAATGAAGGCAGACCTAGTACTTTCCCTTCCTAGTCTGTCTTTTTGGGATGCAAAAGTTCATCAGTGTTTGTAAATATGCTTGCCTATTACTCCATACATCTTATGTAAAATGCAACAGTTAATATGAGAAAGAAAGGTAAACTTAGAAATCATCTGTGGCCTTGACCTGCATATTTGGCACAGAATGCAATGCTGCATTAACACTGCTATGATGATAAATGTGAATTTTGCAAACAGAATTGTGACATATCTCAAACGTAAGACACTGGTTTAAAAACTTCCTATACCATCATTAAATGTATGACTTCACTTCCTTTTTCTATAATAGACACCTTACCTAAATATGTATAACTGAACTTGCCTTTTGGTGTTTCCATGCCTTTTCCAGTAATACATTTACTTTTGCTATCAAACACAGAGAGAACAGAAGGAATCCGTTGCAACATTCCACTTTATTTAATTCTCAGCATCCTACTTGCACTATTACCAGAGTCTTTTGTAAGATGACACCAGCCCCATTTTTCTGCTGTACTTTCTTATAGTCTTTATTCATGTTTCGTCTTCTTCTGCTTGTTGCTTCCTTATAGTCTACAAAATATTAACTCAGTTGACCAAAAATTCTTATACTTTCTTTTGGTTATGAAAGATCATCCATAATCAGCTGTTCCATATTTATATGTTACTGTAATAGGTACACTATATCCCTTCCCGAGTCTTATAGGTTCATGACTTAACAGGTAAGAACTAAGCAAGCTGCCCTTGTGGGCCATTTTAAGCCTAATCAGTTCCACCTTTTTGTGCTTGAAATAGCTTATCCCAGTTGGTTATAGAATGGCCTTACCCATTCCAAGGCAGATAATTACATGCTACCCACAATGAGCATAACTGGGATCGTACCATAAATAATTTGAAGGTACCCATGCTTGCAATAAAGCACTTAGGGGCTGCCTCTGTCCATTAGTTGTACAGGGGGAAGTTCTGGGGTAAATTCTCTATTTCTTATCCATAGATCTAAATTGAACTTGAATATGGACAGGAATAAACTTTGTTTTATGTGGATGGGGAGTCTGTTCCATAGCAGCGGTATCCTCTGCCAAATATGTCTGTTTCTCCAAACAGTTCTGTTGATGTTGCAGAAGAGGTTTAGATCCTTAGACTAAGTATTTCTGATGCTGTTTGACTTGCTGATGGATGCCTTGTATGCCAGACACAGGCCACCTCTTAGCAGTCTGTATGATACTGAGTTTAGTGACAGAGCTTTGAGTCAGTCCATAAGGACATATTGTTCAGGCCTTGTATCCTTCTGGTAAGTATATCTGTGGGTGTTCCAGTAGTTGCTTGTGTCTTAAGAGAAACATGCCAAAGGGGGGCATTATACTCAATGAGTGGTCGAATGAGGGTTGAGTAAAGTGGGAAATGACATCCTTAGATCTAGATACATTTCCTTTGTTTATAAGTTGTACAATATGAACAACTGGGTCAGCTCTTAGAGATGTGTTGTCAATGTAGTATTTCTCTTGGGTAAATGACTTCCCAAAGGATACAGTAATAGATTTTTTGGCATTTAGTTTCAGATCACGATTTTGATACCAGCTATTTATTTGAGACAAACCTTCCTGCAGGATGGCTAAGTCATTTGGGGATTCAGTGACTGCTCCTAGCTAGCAGTTATCTGCACACTTAGTCAGCTGGATCCCTTTGGTATTGTGTTTACTAAAGAAAAGTAGATGCCAAACAGGAGAGGTCCCAGCACAGAACCAGTTGGCAATCCAGCAGGTGACACAGGGGGTTATTCCCAGTTTAGTTAGCTTTTCTACTGGGGAACTGTGTCAAAAGCTTTGGCCAGGTTGAGATATGAGGTATGTACTATTTTGCATTTATCCATTGCTTTGGTGACTTTTTCAAAAAAAATCCACCACATCGAGTAAGCATGACCTACCCTTGATGAATCCAAACTTGGATGGTTTCAGTTTGGAGGTTCCCTATGTCCTGATTGATTAATTCCATTATACGTCTTTCCATAGCTTAGCATATGAAGCTAGTCAGACTTATTGATATGTGATTGCCTGGATCTGTGGAAGATCCTCCATTATACAGTGGAATGACAGTAGCTACTCTCCATTCTCTTGGTACAAAACCTGCATGGACACTGACATTGAACAGTTTTGATAGGGGTGTGGCTAAATTATGCTTCATGATATTTAAGATGTTTGCAGGCATATTGTCAGGACCCATTGATGCAGTATTTTTAGCTTTATATAGCACTTTTATGATTTTGTCTTGTGTGATAGCTGGAGGTGAGCCAGTTTCAAGTATATCTTGAGAGACAGATGAAGGGGAGAAAGGCATAAAGTTAGACCTAAATTTATCAGGCAGTAGGTTAGCTATATCTTCAGCCTCTGTATAGGTAACATCATTAACAATCAGCTCAGTGAATTGTTGCTTTGTGCTTTTGAGATTATTAACATAACTAAAAAATGCCTTGTGATTGTCTTTGGCTTGGGTAGCTATTTTAGCCTCTAACTTGGCTTCAGTGGATTTTAATAAGCTCCTGAGGTGTTTGTTTATTTCAGTGAAAAGGACTCTAACATTCTAGGAATTACTCTTCTTATTTTTGGTCAAAATTGTTTTCCTTTTATTATAAAACTTGTTGATATTATGATTTACTCATGTGGGTTTGTTTCTGGGGTTTGCCCTGCACTTATTCATATGGGTACAGCTGCATCTATAAAGCTGTTTACGTGCTGGTATAGTGTGATGGTGTACATTTCTACATTTTCGGTAGAGTTAACTGGGTTTGGTGGGGATTGAAACTTGCCAGTGTATCACTTAATATTCAGTAGTCTGTCTTAAAGAAAGTTTTAAACGTACCTTGAGTGGAAGGGATCTCTAATTTTAGTTTTATTTTGAATAGATTGCTTTATGGTCAAGTGATGAAGATACTCAAGGGACAGTGCAATACGCTCCCATATTAGTAAGGACAAGATCCAAGATGTTATTCCCCCTAGTGGGTGCTCTGACTAATTGTTTCCATGCATTTGTATTGACAAAATCCAGGAATCTCTTTGCTTGTGCACTAGTGGTCGGGTAGATTTCCCAATGTACAGTCGGATAGTTTAGATCACCTTGGAAAATATGGGTTTAATGCTGAGTTATTATAGTTCCTTTAGATAGGAATTCTGGCTTTCTTTTGTCATAGAGTGAATTCTGTAGCTATATAGTATATAGTATGTGACCTTCCTGATGGTTATTTGGACATGTAGACCTTCTAGTGTATCATAGTGATTTACCAGCTTTGATGTGAGTCTCTTCTGGAAGTTAATTGAGACAACTCCACCTTTTTCCCCTCTTGCACAGTAGCTGGTCTAAACATGTGGAAGGCATTATAGCCTCACTGTGGGTAGCTTATACATTTGCATTTTGCTTCCCTTTATCAAGTAGGAAACCAGTTTTATTGCTGATACAGATTTACATGACATTGGTATAACCTAATCAATGGAAAATACATTTGTATTCATTGTATTAATTTGCATTATGTATCACTAATTGCGCTTTTGCTTGTATTCTACCATAAATGATGTAGCAAAGATCAAAGTATTGTATTCAATGGGTTAATATTATTTATTTGAATTGTATACATTTATACTTTCTATTAACACATGTACCTGTTTTCCTTGCCTTTGTACTCCTTTTTTTACTTTTTTGCACTCCTTTGTTGGTATGTGTAACTACATTTATGGAAATGTATTTATAATGTGGACTTTTTATTTTTAAATTTTAGTATAATTGTATATAGTTCATTTTGCTGGCTGTTCTTTGCTAGTTACATCAAATTAAACATATATTGCTATTTTAGGTTGCAAGATGCTTAGATTTAAGCATCTGATTCTGAATACTTTTAATGCATCAGTCTTACAACGTTTGGAGTTTTTCTGCTATGGTAAATGTGAACTAACCTAGATGGACCTACCAGTTAACATTTAAAAATAAATGGGGGAATATTCCTACTGTATGGAACACATAGGTCGCATATTTTAGCTGCATGATGTAGCTTGCAAGTGCTGTAAGTAGCCTATACACATCCTAGTAAGAAGGTTAATCTTCTCAAATAATCAGAGCGGCTGGGTAGTCTGATGGACAT
Organism: Protopterus annectens; assembly: GCF_019279795.1. Classification (NCBI taxonomy): domain Eukaryota; kingdom Metazoa; phylum Chordata; order Ceratodontiformes; family Protopteridae; genus Protopterus; species Protopterus annectens. Next base: position 622,019,774 of record NC_056746.1, on the reverse strand, counting down.
TTTGTATATTTCTGCTACAAACGCACACCTCTATTCATTTGCACTTCTGAAGAGAGGCATTTTTTTTGTAATAGGTCCTATCCATTTACAAAGAAAGAAAGTGTCACAACAGACATCTTCAAAGTTAAGAGCAAGTCACAAAAGAGTATGAACTAAGAGATTTTAACACATAGTACATACAAGGCACAAATCCAGTGAATCTTTATACATCTAAAAAGGGCACTGTACTTATTTATTGTATAACCCAGGAGTGAATAATTGCCCTTACATAATGACAATTCAGTAAATTCTTATAAGATAGTAGTAGCACTGAGTGGACATTACATTTTGTGAACTTCTTTTGCCTGACCGTAAATTAAATCTCAGGAAATTACCAGGGCTTTATTTATTTATTTATTAATTTATTTATTTTTGTAGTTATATAATATCTCTTTATGAACAAGTACATAAAGGCATACCAACCATTAATATGCATGGTTAATGTGAGTGTCCTTGAAGGACACTAGGATGAAGCTTGATTTTAAATTGTTCCAAAGTGGAGGTAGGAGTTTCTGCAGTGGGAATTATCTACATTATAAAGGAACACTTTGTGTGTGTGTGTGTGTGTGTGTGTGTGTGTGTGTGTGTGTGTGTGTGTGTGTGTGTGTGTGTGTGTATGTGTGTATCTGTGTATGTGCGTGAGTCTATCTGGCTGTCTGTCTATGCTTTGTACAGTGGGAATTATCTACTTTAACAAGGAAAGGTTTGTGCATGATTGTGTGTGTGTCTGCGTGTGTGTGTGAATATGTGTCTTAGAGTTACAGACTGTGCATGTATCTTTGAGAATGCCTCCTAAAAAGTACTGAATGGTAAAGAAGGGGTGCGGATAGTAATGAATGGCTTTCTGATTTTCATTTAAAAGTTTTGTTAGTAGGAGCATTGTCATTGTGGTGAATGTCAGTAAATCAATAGCAGTTTTAGTAACTGCCATCTCAGCAAAAATGTATCACTGAAAGCACTTTCACTGACACTGTTGTGCGACTTTGCCCCCCCCCCAAGAAATATTTATTCCAAGTTATCCCAAAAGTGCTTTTGTGAAATATTTTCAGATTTTTTGCTGAAAGGGAAAAAGGTATCAGTCTATCAACAGTATTCCCATCATTGTTCTCTTACCAGAAGAAACTGGTGTTCCTTGGCTGCTGGGCTGCAGCCCCTTCAAATGTTTCATATTTTTTTAATAAGATTAGTTTTTATCATTTACTCCTGCCATCTTGTTTCTTCTCTCAATTGTGGCTCTCAGTACTTGTAGCAGTCCCACTGAGTATGCAAGTTGCAACTTCAATAAAACGTGTTTGTTTACAGCCCACCCATAAAGATTCAGGATGTCACACCTGCTGTTACAACCTCACGCAGTACTTAATAAGAATAAAATGGAGCTGTTATGGGGGCTATTTTGCCCGTGAGACATGGCAGTCAATAAAATAAAGTTTATTGGTGGTTTGCTAATGGTGTAACAGCTGCCAGAATAGTTTGAACACTCCTTCCCCACATGCTGTTAGCTGAGTTCCTGGTAACTAAGTCAATGTAACTAAGCAGTGAGACTCAAGATCATAGCTGAGTTCAGGGCAAGTTATTATAGTGTGATAACCAGGCTTATACTGATAATAAGGATAAATGCACAGCCTGAAGAATCTGTATCTCCAACACCTGGTGATTGCTAGCATTGCCCATTTTCTCAGAAACACAGGCGTCTTTCTTCTTTCTCCTAAACATAAGCTTCCTTTCCCCCTACTTCTTCTGCTTGAAAACCTTTCTTTTTCCTACCATATTAAAAACAATACTATATTCTTGACTCACATGTGATACTTTTCTTTACCTTATGAAAAGCAATACCACTAGAATAAACTCTCATTAACTACATAATACTGACAATAATTAGTTCCCCTAAGCTAGTGCAGCTGGTTAGTCATAGCGCTGACAAGAAGTGTTATATTTTTATTCAAGACTAGCTCTTTTGCAATTTTCACTAGATCAGATTGTATAGTACTAGTTCTACTGCTGGATATAGCGGACATGTGATACACCTACAATTAAATTTAACACCAAAACTAGGTAGAAGAGACTAGCTGAGACAATTGTGAACTTGATGATATGGCTGTAGTAAAAGGCTATGTTGTACTTGTCCCCAGTGTACATTAAAAATAGTTTCATTACCCAAATAAATAAGCTTTTTTGCTTATTTTAAAATTCATAAGTTCAGATTCAGATTTAATAGAAACTGACCCACTCCCTGTACAGTATTTGATATTCTTTCTATTACACCTGGAATTTCACACACTACCCACCATTAAATAAGAGCCTTATCATATCAGTATGATAAACTGCCCCAAGGTACAACTGTGTTAAGAGACTCATGACCAACTCTCTGTCCTGCTCAAATTTGCTTTTTAACTTTCCAACTTTTATCCTTCTGATGATTAACTAACTTTGTGTAGTTCCAACAACCTAATAACTTACTCATTGTCTTCTATAGATGAACTTTCTTCCCCATTGTATATAGATAAATGTCATTTTCACCTGAAAATCAACTATGTATTTTAATTACTTCGCTTTTCTCCCTTAATAGGAGGTCATGAGTGAACCCTTAAGTAGCAGTACACAAACCCATTTGTTGTCATGTCAGGCCCACGACCTTGCCTAGGAATGATATCAATCAAAGATTCGAACTCTGAACTCCTGTTCTCTAAGCATTTCACCCTATAGGTTACCTGAAGGAAGAGTACAACACTTGTATATGACACCATCTCCCTTCCTAATAGTTTGTCCATCTCAGATTAACTTTACTAGACTAGTGTACTTGCAGCCAGCACGTGCCAGTGTAGATTGCCTTCTTGCTTTAATCTTATCTTAAAGCTTGAACTCACTGCAACTTAGTAAACACTGTCTAAATTCAAGGGTTGCTGTCCATTTGCTTACTGATTATAGTGGCAATATGTTTATTTATTTTATTTTACATTTGTTAACCGGGAAATTCCGACTGGACCAGGTCCATTTTCATCTGAGGCCCGGGGAGAAAAGCTCCGGCATCTAGTTGTACAAAAACATCACAGCAAGTATAATACACAAATATGTACCAAAAGATTCAAGGGACCTGTAGACACACTTTGTGTGTGTGGTGTCTACATTAAAAAAAAACACCCCCTTGCTACACAAAGATGGTCAACACAAGCAATATGAGATTTTTCATCCTCTTCTAGCCTTCTGCAACAGATTCATTTTGTTGTAACCAGATATGAAGTGGGTTGGACCTGCTCTATTCAGCCACCCTACTCATGGCATGGCTTCACTCCTCTACTCTACCTCCAGATCCCACACTCCCCTCCTACTCCACATTTATTAACACAATGTTCTACCCACTAACCTCATCCTCCAGTCTTCTTTCATTGACCTCAACCTCCAAGCAGTATCCCTAATCAAAACTTTACTGATCTTATGTAGGCTAACTTACCTATCACTCTTCATAGTCCAGCTGGTCTCCACTTAATATTTCACATGTACATCCACCCTCTTTACAATCCTAAACTTGCCTATATCACACTTTATCTACCTCACATTATTTCATGGACTAAAAACAGCAGCACTAATAAATAAGCACAAACAGCAAATTTCTCCACCTTTCACAAAAAAATTAAATTTGTGTTGCAATAAATTAATAGAAAAAATGATTATTAAATTGCTCCAAACTCTCTGATGCATCCTTCCATATATAATAACCCATCACAATATTCTTAGTCATCCAGACTACAATTCTGCTTTCCTTCACTGTTATTTTCAACCACATCCCTCTGAAGATAAACTTTGAATGCAAACTCTGTCCCCACAATCCACAGCAAAATCAACTATAATATTGCTGCAATATTTCCCCAAGTTTAATTTTCCCCATATCATTTTCACTATGCTAAAGACAGGATCATCCAATGCATCTGTAAACAAACCTTCCACCCACTTAAACTCCACCTCATCCCACATAAAACGACTTCTCTTAACTCCCCAAAATCTATCTTCTATAAAGCTACTCTGTAGATAAATCCATCCAAATCACTGGCCCGATCAACTAGCATACACATGCACCACTACCCCCCCCCCCCCCACCGCTCTTCCTTCAGGGTGGAATAAAGCAAATCTAGAACTAAAACTATTCAACATCAATATCCAATGCCTCTGTAACAAATTCATCCAGTTCCGCTGTTGAGTAACAAACCATCCTCTTGACATAATAATCATCACCTAAACTAGGCTTAAACCTGAAATTAATTATTCGAAATTGTTCCTGAAGGATACAATACTTAAAGGCATGACAGAAAATTCAAAAGAGGAGGCTGAGTATCTATTCTATATGTTAACATCCTCACAATATTACCTTTTACCAATCAAAGACAAAAGTTTAGCAAAGTAGAAATTTTACAAATCCTGCTAAAGGCCAACCATAACAAGTTAAAATGCCTTATTGCATTATAAATTATTCCCAAAACAACAACCACTGTAATCAAGAAGACATCTTAGCCTGGGCTTCTACTCATATCTCTCATGAGACCCTCATTTTTGAGAGTACACTTCCAATTCCCTGACTGGTACCCAGTCTATTAACCTTTTTGGTTTTACTGAACTTATGTCCTTCTCCAAGAGAGTAAACAAAAACAATAATGTCGCCTGGATTGGATACTGACCTCTGCCTCAGAAAGCACTACTCTCTCAGTTATATTGTCAGACTCATCGAGCAACCATCATCCCACCCATGCTATCTGGCAGAGCAATCAATGCCCCAAAACAACATGTTTTAGTATCGTTAGGAATCGTGAAAATTTCAAAAAATAAAAAAAATGTCTTCACTGACACTCTGAATCAATGCTCCTGGGCATACCTAAAGTCTATACCATTAAAAGAAGCTATGAAAAGTTTCAGACAAACCTTCCTAACCATCTTAAATATCCAGGCAACCATTAGAAGAAAAAGAAATTAACCCAGATCCATAGCTAATTTTACTAACCAAGAAAATAAGGCAAAAGAGAGACAAAGCCTGAAAAATGTAGCTCATCAATATGACTATTACTAATATCCAGAACTACAGACATCTATAAAATCTCTCTCAAAATCTTTAATAATCTCAGATAAAAGAAAACACTGCCTTAACCTACAGGAAAAACAACTCAAAAACCCTTGTAACTGGTCTTCCATCAATTAACTCATCAAACCTTGCAAGCCTTCCCAGCTAAACTCTATATGGGTTCACTTCTTAATTCCGAAATTACAAAATCCTGAAGTTCAATATATAAAATTTACAATCCCAAGATCTTGTAATCTCGAAATTAAGAAAAAAAAAGAAAAAAAAAGAACCCCCCCCCACACTTAAATATACTAACTTCGAGATCGCTCTACCGTGCAGAGAACGGTAATGCTCCTGTTACGCACTGTATAGTGATCTGCATTACCGTTCTCTGCACTGTAGAGCGATCTCAGAGTCAGTATATTTAAGTTGCAGGGGGTGTGGGGGGTACAGGGGGGCTTGCCCTCCTGAAAAAACATGTTTTTGATGTGTTTTTCTTTCTTTTTTTTTTTTTACAGTAAATACGTGCTATATGGCAATCTCCAGTTAAATGGTTTGAAGTTTCAAAACTTTGATCTTATGGTCTCGACCATAAGAAATTTAAAGCTTTGAAACTTTGAAATTTAGAAGTAGACCCATAAATATATGCATATACATGCATACATACACATATATATTATATATATATATATATATATATATATATATATATGTAGGTGAACGTTTTCACTTTACAATCCCGAAATATTAAAATATCGAAATTCAGTTTCCCAGGACTATAAAGCCGAAAACTTAAAAACCCGAAATCCCAAAAGTGAGAAATTCAAATTTGCGACTACCCACATTCATACTCCACACACAAACAAACACACATACACCTTCCTCCCTACACTATAAAACAACAAAACACACACAAACACAACAAAATGAATACAACCGCTAACCCTAAATAAAAGCAGGGGGGAAGCCCCCCTGCACCGTCCATGTGGAGGGCTGCGCCCCCCTGTACCCCCTACTTATATATACTAACTCCAAGGTCGCACTAAACACACAAACACACAAAAACCACCACTACACACTCTACATTCCCCTTGCACAAACACACATCACATACATACAAATACCACAATCTTACCTACCTACCCCAGTCCACACCTCAAAACTCCAAACACACTCACACACACTAAAATCTCTGCCCAAAACCCCTAGTAAAAACTGACTTACATGAATTTCCAGCTACATCCACACCGCAGAGTTGGCAATTCTACATTCATTTCCATACTCGATATTCTGCACTTTCACAGAAGTGCAGTTTCGACGCTTCGGTCTCGAGCTACTAAATTTTGATATTTCAGTAGCTCGAGATTCTGAAATGAAACCATGCAAACACCTCAACTGCATCTGTAAAGCTACCATTTCCTATTGGAGTGGTCTTAACTCCAGCTATGTAGCCAGTCTTTGGAACAGACTCCCCTTGACATCAGATAAATAGAAAAAGTTCTTAATTTTAAACTTGATGTAAATGTGATACTACTTAAATCCAAGATTGGTAGCTGGTCAACCAACTTGACAACCCTGCCTACCCCAGTAAGGTATAACAACCCACTTACAAATCTAACCCAACCACACTAGCTTAACTGTTATACCTTAACAATTCTCTTCCTTTGCCATAGCCTGCATATTACCTTTCCCAGCAGATAGTGATACTAGGCTATCCTTTTGTCTTCTAGGTCCCTGTTAGTTTGCACAAAACTTTATACTCTTAATATAACACCATCCTTCTCAATCTCAGCGCTCTCACATGGTCACTACACCAATTATTTATGTATACAATGCTTTACATTGCTAAATTATATATTTACTTTTATTGACTACTTAACCCTTTAGTTATGCTTATAAATACTGTGTTCCTGTGGTATGCTTCATTTAATTATCCCAAGCATGTTTCAGTCAATAATTTTTTTTCAGAAACATATATACGTGTGACGACCATGTCCTGGCCTAGCAATCAAGTAGCCTCAATCCTCACCACTAACACCATGGAGGTCGTCTCCTAGAAGAGGAAAGGATAACTAATACACACAGTAAAGTACAATTTCCCTTAAATGCACACAGAGATAACATTCAGTCTGGGGCTGGTTGCTCCCTTGCTCACCAGGTCCCAAATAAGACTGCCCACTGGCACAGCTATAGGGTCCAGATCTCAGCCTAGCTGGCAAGCTAACCTCCAGTACCCTCTCTGTCCAACCAGTGCTTTGTGTCCCTGCCCAAGTAGCTAACACACACCCACACTTTGAGATAAGTATTTATACAATTTCACAAACACTCCTGGGAAAGGCTGACACAGATTCTCCAGCTGTGCCCCTTTACCCAGACTATACAGTAGTAATTACTGCCATCACCAGCTTAATATAATCAGCTACTAAAAGGCCATTAAAAGGGTGTCCAATTATTACTGTGCAATATTATAATCCAATGGTAGTATGACTAGACAGTCAAGGCTTAATTTGGAGTGACTTAGACAGTAAAATCTGTAAATATGTAATGTACTTTAGAGGTTAAATTATCTCTACATAAACCAGCCACAGGTAAAGGTTTTAAAATATTTAATAATATATAATTAAAACACAAGACGATACTACTACACCACAAAGATATCTAAGAGTTCAGAGATCAAACAGAAACTTAAAATAATACAGTAGGACAGGTCTGATGTCAAAGAAAAACACTTAATCTAACTTTCTAACCTTTAGTTAATCTTAAGAGAAAACACAGTGCTATAATCCTACTTACATACATAAAGCATAAGCAGTGCTGGGTTAGATGTCCAAGATCAAAATGCTTCTTAGTCTCTCACTCAACAATAGTTTTTAAACACTAACCAACAGCTCTCTAAGGTTATCCCAAATTACATCATTTTTGACACTTAGTCTGGAGTTCCCAGGCCACAAACTGCATTATTTAGCAAGCTAACACCTGCTCAGGAGACTACAACAATAAAAGGCAATTCACATATGCACTCTAGCAGAAACCAGAGCAATAAAGCACCTTCCACATGTAAATTCTGGCCCTTAACTTTAACCTTAAAACAATGGGCCTGAAACCTTCATCCAGACTCACTGGAGCCGACTTGTAAACATCAAAGAGATTCATAAGATCTTTTCGGCTTCAAAAGACACATTTGAAATGCTTGGCTTGGTTTTCCTTATAGCAGATGGCAATGTTGCAACAATCTTGAAGTTCACATTTTACAGTGTTTTCTTTCATTTAAAAACACAAGCCTGTATTTTACATTTATTTATACAATTGATAGAATTATATATCAAATTCTATTTGACTAGGCTGGCAGTCTTCGCCTATCTTCCTCCAATCTTCACATCTGTTCTCGCCCCGGGGAACTCAAGCAAGTTTTTCAAGTGGCCCTTGAGAAACATCGCTTGAGAGTGTCTGGTGTATCTGGGTGTACCTCACCCCATTCCCTGTCTTGAGAGCCCGTCTGCATTGGCATTGCTATTCCCACTATGGTGCTGCACTGACATATTATATGCTTGCAACCCCAGGCTCCATCTTAGCAACTTGGTATTTTGCTGACTGGCTCTGTTTAACCATGTTAAGGGGGTTGTGATCTGTCATCACAGTGAATTTTCTTCCATACAGATAAGGCTGAAGTTTCTGCAGTGCCCACACTATGGCTAAACATTCCTTTTCTACAGCTGCAAAGCATTCCTCCCTGGGTTGGAGCCTATGACTGAGATAAACCACTGGGTGCTCTTATCCCTCTGAAGAAATCTGGCTAAGTACAGCCCCCACCCCGTAGTTTGAAGCATCCACCTGCACAACAAATTCTTTGCTATAGACTGGACTGGCTAACACAGGGGGTCTTCCCAAAGCTTTCTTAAGCTTCTGAAATGCCTGCTCACATGCTGGGGTCCACACTACCTCATCTGGCCTGTTCTTCCTTCTCAGGTCTGTGAGGGAAGCAGCTATGGTAATATAATTGGGAACCAACTTTTTGTAGTACCCTGCTGTTCCTAAGAATGCCCTCACCTGATTTTTGGTAAGAGGTGCAGGCCATGCCTGAATGGCTTCCACTTTAGCAGATTCTGGCCTTATCTTACCATTCCCCACTCTATGTTCTAGGTAGGAGACATCTGCCATACCCACCTGACATTTGCTCGGTTTAATGGTCAACCCTGCCCTCTGTAGTCTGCCCAGCACCTCCCTGACATGCTGAAGGTGCTCTTGCCAGGAATGGCTGTAGATAGCAATATCATCCATGTAAGCAAGGGCAAACCTTCCTGCTCCTGCTAAGATATGATCTACCAGCCTTTGGAAAGTCGCTGGGGCATTCTTCATCCCAAAGGGCATCTTTGTGAACTTATACAAGCCAAAAGGAGTCACAAAGGCTGACTTCTCTCTAGCACTGGGAGTTAAAGGCACCTGCCAGTAACCCTTGGTAAGATCAATGGTTGTAAGATACTTAACCCCACCCAGCTGCTCTAGGGCCTCATCTGTCCTAGGCATGGAGTAAGCATCTGCCTCTGTGTGACTATTTAATTTCCTGTAATCCACACAGAACTTGGTGCTGCCATCCTTCTTTGGTACCAGTACCACTGGGGAGGCCCAGGGACTGTTGGACTCCTGAATTACCCCTAATTCCAACATCTCCTGTACCTCTTCCCTCAGAGTCTATTTGACTCTTTCAGGCACCCTATAAGGGGCCTGCCTGATAGGCCTTTGGGGTCCTGTATCCACCTGGTGCTGCACCAGGTGGGTGCTCCCTGGCTTCCCAGTGAACATGCCCCCAAACTCCTGCAACACTGCTCAGATTTCTTGACCCTGGGTAGGAGATAGTTGCTGGGACATTGCTACCCCTTCCACCGAGGTGTCAGCCCAAGCCTCACGAAGGAGATCAGTCATAAGATCTCTCTCAGACTCCTCCTGTAATCCACTGCAAATGCTCAGCACATGGGCCTCCCTATCATGGTAAGGTTTCATCATGTTAACATGGTACAATTTGTGCCCCTGCCTTCTTCCTAGCAGTTCCACCATGTAGTTAACATCGCTTACCTTTCTTACCACCTTGTAGGGTCCCTCCCAAGCTGCTTGCAAGGAATGAGAACCATCACCTGCTGCCCTACAGCATACTCTCTAGCTTGAGCATTCCTATCATACCACACTTTTTTCTGTTGTTGGGCTTCTGCCAGGTTCTCCTGGGCCAGGCCCATGAGTTCCTGGAGCCTTGTTCTGAGGTTCAGGACATATGCAACAACAGACTACTTGTGAGCCTCACACTCATCTTCCCACTCATTTCGAATTAAATCTAGAGGTCCCCTCACCCTATGCCCATACAGCAACTCAAAGGGTGAAAAACCTGCGGATTCCTGGGGAACTTCTCTGTAAGCAAACAACAGATGGGACAAATATTTGTCCCACTCCCTCTTAAACTGATCTGCAAATGCCTGTAGCATGGACTTGATTGTAGAGTTTAACCTCTCAACAAGACCATTAGTCTGGGGATGGTAGGGGGTGGTCTTGATGTGCTTCACCTCACAGGACTTCCACAGACAAGCTAGCAGGCATGACATAAAATTGGCACCTCTGTCAGACAGTATTTCCTTTGGGAAACTTGCCCTGGTGAAAATCTTTAGCAAAACATTTGCCACCTTCTCTGCCTCAATGGAGGACACAGCCACTGCCTCAGGGTATCGTGTAGCATAATCTACAATCACTAGGTCCATAGCTACCCTCTGAAATGGCTCCTCAATCATAGGCAAAGGCATCAAAGGAGCTCTCACCTTGTCTCCTGCCTTGCCTATTTTTTGGCACTGCTCACATGTCCTGCAGTACCCTGTTACATCTCTGGAAATTCCAGGCCAATAGAAGTTTTGCATAATACACCTCTTTGTACATTTTATGCCCATATGACCTGCAAAGGGGATATCACGGGCTATGGCTAGAAGCGCCAGATGATAAGCACTAGGCACTATCAACTGCTGTACTCTTTCACCTTCTAGCCCTCCCTCAGGGGTTCACTCTCTGTACAGTAACCCTTTGTTCCAGTATACAGATTCTCCCTTCCCTTGAGAATCAGGTGCCCCCTAGCTACCTGCCTCAGGCCTTGCAATGTAGGGTCTGAGAGCTGAGCTTATCTCAAGTCTCTCCTTTTAACCCTTCCCAGCTCCCCTTCCACAGGAAGTCTGGCATCCTCTGACAGCGGTGCCTCACTGTCAGCCTCGGTACTACTAATCACCTCTACCTTTGTAGTTACCCTGTCCAAGGGAACATCAGTACCCACAAGCAGCTGTGGCTCACACTCAGTCTCACTGCTACAGTGTAGCACACTCCCTGAAGTAATGACCTCAGCAGTCCTGGCTGCAAGTATGCAGCCTGTCTGGGTCTCCCCCAGGCTACCAGACCCACATGCTTGTCTCCTAGCCTCACTGCGTGTAACTGCATAAGTACATAGTACTGCCTCATCCAAATCCTTCCCTCTCAGGACATCTGCAGGATGGTAGTTCCATACCCATGTTGTCTCAAGACAACCTACTGTTAGCATTTTGTCTTTCCCACTTACTGGCTCTCTCACCTTTGGTTCCCCACCTTGCCTCCATGGACATCTGTATGCCACATGGCCCCAATGGTTGCATTCAAAACATTTAACCCTAGCTCCTGGATGTGTACCTGGACTAGTGGCTTCCCCTGCTACTGGCGGATTCTGTTGGGGCAGTCTGTGCTGCCCTCCATGGGTTCCTTTAGTCCCATGAGCAGTACTGTGGGTTCCTTTCCTGTGCAGGGCTGCCCTGCTTGCTAGGTATAGGTCTCCCTTCTTCCCCAACTCCTCTGAAGTAGCACACTCTCTATCAGCTAACCAGATCCTCATGTCCTCAGGCAAAGTGCTAAGGGCTTGTCCCCTTACCAAAAGGTCTGCCAGCCCTTCAGAAGTGGTGACCTGACATCCACTCACCCAGCTATGAAAATAAGTGCTCAGTTCAGCTACATATTCACATACATTTTCATCTGCCTTGCATCTATGCTCATGAAACATTTTCCTATACATTTCAGGTGTTAGCTTAAAACATTCCAACAAGTGAGTGTCTATTTACAGCAGTATAATCAAAACAGTCAGTGTCATGCATTTTTGCTGAAGAAGTTACAGCTTTACCATGGAGTAAGGGGGTCAGGAACCGTACCCAGAGCCCTTGGTCAACTTCATACTGTTTACATACCTGCTCAAACATATGAATGAAGCTATGAAAAGTATCCCCCTCTTTAAACTGTGGAAGAAATTTACTGACCTTTTGTGCTTCTGGTGTCCGGTTACTCCCTTCCCCATTACCTCCATGACTCTGGCAAAGAATCAACATTTCCCTCTCATGCTTCCTCTGCTGTGAATTTTCCTCAGCTTGTAGACTCCTCATTTTCTCAGCTGCTTCTAGCTCCATACGTGTGGCCTTCAACTCAAGTCTCTTTAGCTCCAGCTGGATTTTTAAGTTCACTGCAGAAAGGTTGAGCTGTCCATTCTCTGAGGATACTGTATCTCCACTGTCAGTCTGATTGTCCTCCATGCTGCTGTTTTCTGATGCAGCTGTAATCAAGGCTGCAATCAGGTCTGCCTTAGTCAGGTTTTCATGCACCAGTCCCCTAGCCTGGCATATCTCCTCCAGCTGGCTCCTTGTCAACTTTCCATACTCCTCTGCTGACATGCTGGCTACTTACCCTGACTAACACTAAGCTAACAAAAGAAATAAAACAATTGTGATCTGAACTTTGAGTATACACTGCATGGCTGTTTTAGAGTACAAAACACTTTTAGAGATCACTGTACACAAGCTACAGGAATTTGCTCTACCCACACCACAACAAGCCAATTAGTGTTTGCCAACTAATCAATATGTGATGTGGAGCCCACCACAGCAAACCAATATGTGATAGGATATCCCAACCACTGCCACCAGTATGTGATGACCGTGCCCTGGCCCAGTAATCAAGGAGCCTCAGTCCTCACCACTAACACCAGGGAGGTCGTCTCCTAGAAGAGGAAAGGATAACTAATACACACAGTAAAGTACAATTTCCCTTAAGTGCACACAGAGATCACAGTCAGTCTGGGGCTGGTTGCGCCCTTGCTCACCAGGTCCCCAATAAGACTCCCCACTGGCACAGCTATAGGGTCCAGATCTCAGCCTAGCTGGCAAGCTAACCTCCAGTACCCTCTCTGTCCAACCAGTGCTTCATGTCCCTGCCAAGGTAGCTGACACACACCCACACTTTGAGATAAGTATTTATACAATTTCAAGGACACTCCTGGGAAAAGTTGACACAGATTCTCCAGCTGTGCCCCTTTTATACAGACTATACAGTAGTAATTACTGCCACAACCAACTTAATATAATCAGCTACTAAAAAGCCCTTAAAATGGTGTCCAATTATTACTGTGCAATATTATAATCCAATAGTAGTATGACTAGACAGTCAAGGCTTAATTTGGAGTGACTTAGTAAAATCTGTAGATATGTAATGTACTTTAGAGGTTAAATAATCTCTACATAAACCAGCCACATGTAAAGGTTTTAAAATATTTAATAATAAATAATTAAAACACAAGACAATACTACTACACCACAGAGATATCTAAGAGTTCAGAGATCACACAGAAACTTAAAATAATACAGTAGGACAGGTCTGATGTCAAAGAAAAACACAATCTAACTTTCTAATCTTTAGCTAATCTTAAGAGAAAACACAGTGCTATAATCCTACTTACATACATAAAGCATAATCAGTGCTGGGTTAGATGCCCAAAATCAAAATGCTTCTTAGTCTCTCACTCAACAGTAGTTTTTAAACACTAACCAACAGGTCTCTAAGGTCCTCCCAAATTACATCATTTTTGACACTTAGTCTGGAGTTCCCAGGCCACAAACTGCATTATTTAGCAAGCTAACACCTGCTCAGGAGACTACAACAATAAAAGCATTTCACATATACACTCTAGCAGAAACCAGAACAATGAAGCACCTTCCATATGTTAATTCTGGCCCTTACGTTAACCTTAAAACAATGGGCCTGAAACCTTCATCCAGACTCACTGGAGCCAACTTGTAAACATCAAAGAGATTCATAAGAACTTTTCAGCTTCAAAAGACACATTTGAAATGCTTGGCTTGGTTTTCCTTACAGCAGATGGCAATGTTGTAACAATCCTGAAGTTCACATTTTACAGTGTTTTCTTTCATTTAAAAACAGAAGCCTGTATTTTACATTTATTTATTTATACAATTGATAGAATTATGTATCAAATTCTATTTGACTAGGCTGGCAACCTTCACCCATCTTGCTCCAATCTTCACAGTAAGTATAATTTTCTCATATAATGTTTTGCGTTATTTTATTGTATTCTAAATGTTGTTTTTATGTTTTTTTTTAAATATGGAGATTTTCTTCCAAGCCTCCACAAAAAAAGGGTTTCTCTGTAAACAAAAAGAGAGAAAAGGAGGTGGATGGAACTCTAGGATTTAACTTGTAAGTTGTAGTAATCTTAAGCATAAGAAGGTCAGTAACAACCCACACGATAAGAAATGAACCACTTTTTTTAAATTATAGAACAACAACTCTGTTTCTAGCAAGTTCTGTGCTATCACTGTAGACTTTTTAGGATGCTGTGGTAACACATGTGTAGGATGGAGTTAGTTAGCTGAGGGGGTGGAATTTGGCTGCAATTGCCATGCTGATAATTTTATTGTCATGCTCTGCCATTTCTTTTATATAATAAAGAGATACTCCTGCCTGCTTACTTAAGAAGCCATTGTTATGGAGATGACATAGTAGTGTCTGCTCCTTCCAACTGCCACCATTTGTTGTTTTTAATTATGGGGAATCAATTCTCCCAGACCTCTTGGTACGAGCTACAAAAAAAAAAAAAAAAAAAAAAAAAAAAAACTAGCATCTGCTGATATATTTTATTTCCCATTAGGCTGGTTATCCAATATCCATCCTGCATGTATATCCACTCATAATATATTAGGGAAGATGCTGTAATTCTGTCTCAACGAAAAATACCTCTAGACTGAATTATGAAGCACAATGTGCTTGGAAGCCTGCAGCACATTTTGCTGTTAACAACTACATTAAAGTCACTTAAAGCTGTGGCAGTAGTAATAGTCAGTATATATTCCAGACTAGATATCTAAATGAAATAAACACAGATGTATGGCAGTTTTTGAGCTACTGTATGAATCAGTATCCATGTTCTGTTTTGAAAGTTGTATACATTTTATTTTAATCAGCTTAATCTGAATTTCTGAGAAATAGCTGGAAAGGACAATCAAAAGATAGTCTATAGGAGGAACCTCATATCCTGTTTATTATAATAATACTATTAATAATAAAAACAACTATTGTCAAGGACACCATATCTGATTTGTTTTGTATTCAAGTGTGTGAGTGTGTTTGTCTGCAAGTGCTTGTCTGTATATGTGCATCTTTCTGTCATGCTCACACTTCCAGTCATTCCCACACATGCATACCAAAATCCACATATCAACAAGCAAGCCTCACCACAGTCAGTCACACTCATAGAAATACTCACCCATTCACCTAGATGCACACTGCAACACACACACACACATGCACACACACGTGCGCGCACACACACACACACACACACACACACACACACACACACACACACACACACACGCACGCATGCACGCGCACGCACATACTCTCATATCCAGACTCTTGATTTCCTACCTAATTTCCCCTAGTGTAATCACTCAGGCAAACAGAAACACACACACACACACAAGTGCACATTTATTCCCCTACAGACAGTCAGACAGACCGACAGACACAGACACATGCACATGTACATGCACACGCTGACACCCCTCCCCACTTCTAGGTTTTCACCGAACTTACCTAAACCTCAGATACTCCCATAGAAGTGAATGGATGACTGCTGTGCTTTTACAGTGGTTGCATTTTCCTCTTAGAGTAAAATTTTACTATGCAAGTGATTCTCTGAACTGCTCAGCTAAACAAAATGATTGCTGCAGACATTTCTGTGGGAGAGCCCATGGATAATTAGCATTAGCCACTCCACTGGACTGCCTTATTACCATGCAGCTTTGCCCGAGAGAGACCATCCACTGCACTGAGGACCCCATGAGGGGAATATCTCAGTGGCAGAATAGTGTCCGAGTTGGAAAGGCTTAATGTGAGGGGGAAATGTCTGAGCTAAAGCTTCATCATTGCACTAAGCCTTTCTGAATCCCAGCCAGTGATCAAGTGATAGACCATCTAAATAAACACAACTTGCTTACTGACTCACAACATGTCTTCAGAAATGGCCATAACACCCTCACTGCTATTTACACAGTCAGTGCCAAAATATATTCATCCTTACAAAAAGGGCTTTTGGCTGGAGCTTTATTTAAAGGCCTGTGCAAAGCTTTGGTAGCATGATCCCAACATATTACTAAAGAAGCATATGTAATTTGGATTTGGTACTAACGCAGTGCACTGATTCAGCAACTATCTCTCCAACAGAGCATTCATAGTGTAATCTTGTAATATCACCACAGAATTAGGCATCTTTTCATCAGGCATCCCCCAGGGCCCCATTCTTGGACCAGTTCTTTTCTCTCTAACCATTTCATCAATGACATTAACACAGATAACGTACTCCTGTATAAATGTAGCCTGTCTCCTAAAATGGCACAAAAAGGCCCGCAGTCAGAATTTAATGTGTTATGTGACTGACCTCCATCAAACATACTTTGTCTGTTTAAAGATATCTGTAATATGTCAGCTTTTCTCACTGGGCCTCCACTGAAAAGGGAAAGTTTGACTAAACCCAGTCAGACAAACATGTAAACAAAAGCAAAATAAATCAAATCAAATCAAATAAAATAAATACTCATCCTAAATACCTCAAAAACTGCTGCAATGCCTTTTGCCTCTCACCAAAGATTGTAAAAAACTAACTCCCTACAGATAAAAACCCTGAAAAACTGTACTCGTCAGTAGTAGAATACAAGTACCTCAGACTTACACTTGACCCAAAACTAACATTCAGAAACCACACAAATGCTCTTCAAAGGTAAAGTCAATGCACAGTTAAAAGCCTCTTATTCTGAAAAGTCATTTGATAGAGTAGAATAGGGTTACTTGGTTAAAACCATTAGAGCTTTTGGATTCCCAGAGGACTTTGTCATTTTGTTACAAAAATATATATGGGCTCTCAAGCAAGAGTGAAAACTGGGAGATATATGTCAGAATGTTTTGGTATACTAGACAGGGCTGCCCTTTATCCCACATCATTTTTGTGTTGTATTTAAAGGTTGGGGGTTGGCATAATAAATAAGGTACTTAACTCACAGACACAAGTTACAGGGTTTGATTATAATCTTTGAGAAGGAAATTGATTGGGCTTAAAATGGCTCACAGGTGTAGCTAGCCCAGCACCTACTTATGAACAAGAGCTGTTAGCAGCTAAATTAAGAAATGGGTACATATTTGGATATGAGTACAGAGGGGAAGAGATATGTGTTATCATTATATGCTGATGACCTTCTGGTATATTCGGAAAATCCAAATTTCAAATGCAGCCCCTTTGGGATCATGGGATGCTTTGGAGACACTATAAGCATATAAGTTACATCAGAGTAATACAATGACTCTGTCTCTCAACTTCTTTCAGTCAGAGTGACTGAAGTTATCAAATACATATTTGTGGGTCCACTCTCATATAAAATATTTAGGTGCTTCAGTGACAAAAGATATAATTTCTATACCCTGGCTGAACTTCTTTCAGCTAACATAGACCTGTATGAAATAATTCAAAATTTGGGAGGATATTAGTTTAGATTTTCAGTAATGTATACTGGCAGTCCAAATGTTCATTTTATCTCACATGTTATTTGCTGCAGAGGTAATATTTGTCCCCCTGACCCCATTAGAGCATTGCTGATTTCCTGTGAACTCGGGCAAGGCACAGAATATTTTAGAGAATATTAAGCTTGCCAAAACATTTGGTGGGACTGGAATTCCCAGACCTAGACCAGTATTATAGAATCTCATTTTGGAATTGCATGTTTAATGTGATGAGCACAAATTATCAAGCCTGCTGCAAAAATATCTTGCTTAGTGAACTAAGGTGAGTAGAGAACTTATACAGCCACAATTCACTGAAACAGGGCAGACGCACACAGTCCTTCTCACCTATATTACATATGCACCTTACATTTGCTCCTTGGTAAGTTCAGCTTTTTCTCAAAACAAGATGAGGCCCTGGAGAAAGAAATTAATGCCGCTTCAGCAGCTTTATTTTGTGATGTCTACTTAAACTAACCCCAGTATACAAACATCAACAAAATTTAAAGCAGTTATAATCCCCCATCCCCCTAAATTATTCCTGTCTAAACCATGGACCAGCACTTCCCCACAACTTCTATGTCCAACTGAATGAGTTAAGTATCTTGAGATGGTTTAAGAACTGTCTCATGCTTCAGACAATCATCTAGTACTTAAACAGCATAACACAGTGTGTGTGAGCGAGGAACATCTATAACAGCACTGGCGGTTAAAATCAAACTCACAGACAACCCAGACATCAGGAAAATCAGCAGTATACTGCACACCACACACTACAAACCACACACACTATACACCACACACACTATACACCACACACACTACACATCACATACACACCACACACACACTACACACCACATCCACACGACATACCACACACACACTACATACCACAAACACTACACAACACACACACACTACACACCACACATACTACACACTACACACACTATGCACCACACATCAAACCTTGACACAAATATCATACTGTACGTAATCCTTCATATGCTGAGCTTCTAAAGATTAACTTGCCTAAACCTTAAAGACTTCCAAAATGCAACACAGACATAAAGCACCCTTAAGCATACCACTTCACATAGTGCAAGGAATCCCAGAGTCATAGATGCTAAGCCCTTAAGTCATGCATCTACTAAACCAGACATCCTAGTTGTAGGTGACTGCACTGTAAGACATACAGATGCATCTCTTACTGGGGTGAGCAAGGAAAGTGTGATGGTTAGTTGTCTGTCTGGTGCTGGGATCTGTCTGATCACATGTACATTCTAAAGACCTTGAACAAGTATGACTCTGTCATAGTACATGTGGGTGTCAATGACTTGATACATACCTCCTCGGACTACATGAAGAAAGACATGATGTAGTTCTCAGAGTATGTGTCCCAGGTAGGTATGAGCATTGCACTGAGCAACATTCTACCTTTTCCAATGATTATACCACAATATTAGTAAAAACTAATTGACTTCAATAATTGGCTTAGTTTTTGGTGTTATTCGAAGGGAGTCCAGTATCTGTCAGCTGGGAGGACATGATCAACAGACCATGCTGCTTCACTAGGGATGGCCTGCACCTATCGCCTCTAGGGTTTCAAATATTGGCAAAGACATTATCCACCCCCATAGTGTCCTTGCATGCAATGCCAACCAGATATACCTACCAATATAAAAAGTCTTTTGGCTTTTCCCAGTTAGGGATCGCCACAGCAGAACTGTCATCTGCTAATTTTTACAGTGGATTTTTACAGTGTCGAGTTGCCAGCCTGATGTCCAACCTTCGAAGAAGGCACGCCCATTCACGCAAGCACCTACCTACCTGCATGTCTTTAACGTCACTCGACCGTGAGGAGGACATGCAGACTCCACACAGAAGGTGCTCCAGACGAGAATTGAATGGGAGAACCTCTTGCTAAGAGGTGACAATGCTAACCGCTGCACCACCATGGCTAGATATACCTACCAACATAAATAAACAAAATATGAAGGTGTTACTGATCAGTGCTAGAGCCTAAACAAGAAACTCCACTACCTAAAAGCTCTTCCTACCATGGAAAAGGAAGATGTCTCTGTGATGACTGAGACATGTATTTAATAGTAGAGACCACTCTGGCTGTGCAGGGCTATAATGCCTTCCACACTTTTAGACCAGTCACTGCATAGGAGGGAAAAAAAGGTGGAGGTGCCTCAATCTTTATTCAGAAGAGAATCACATTAACGCTGGTTAAGCAGCATGATACAGTAGAGCTTCTTCATGTCCAAATCACCAACAGAAAGGTCCTTTACCATTTATTTGCCAACTATAGAGCTCACTATGTGACTCAAGAAAGCTGCAATACCTATCTACAAGAACTACAGTTACTCACTATTATATCCAGTATGACTTTTTTGGTGATCTAAGCTATCCATCAGTAGACTGGGAAACCTGTAAAGTCACTCGTGTACAAGTGCAGAGATTCCTGGAGTTTGTCAATACAAACACCCTGGAACAACTAATCAGAGTACCTAACACAGGGAATAACATCTTAGAGCATTTCCTTACTAATATGGGGACATCTTCCACCATCCCTTGCATATCTTCATCAATTTATAGATCTGACCATAAAGCCATCACCTTCAAAATAAAACTGAATTCAGGGATCACTTCCATCTTTGTACCTTTAAAACTTTCTCCAAGGCAAGCTACCGACTCCTAAGTGATACACTGGCAAATTTCATATCCCCACAAACCAATTAACTCTACTGAATATGTGGAAACATACACAACTAAATTATACCAGCATGTAAAAATGCTGCTGAGATGTGGTTACAGCATGTAGAAACAAGCAATGGGCATACCACAAAACAACCCCCATGGAACTTTAATATCAACAAGCTTTACAAAAAAAGCTAGAGATTACTGATTAAAAGTAAGAAGATCAGCACACAAAATGATAGTGCCCTCATCATTAAATTAAACAAGCAATTTGCGTGCTTAATTAAATCTTCCAAAAACCAGGTTCTAGTCAAAAATAGCTAGCTAAACAAATGACAATCACAAAGCCTTTATTAGGTATGTATAATTTCTGGAGCAGAATGCAACAATGTACTGAACTTATTGTAAATTATATTACCTACACTGAAGCTCTTATCTAATCTCACTACTATCACAATACAGTGACATCCACCCTAACCCTGGCCCCACCACTAATCATCCCTACAAATCTTCCCATAAAAAATTAAATGTTATGACCCTTAACATCAGAAGCATAGGTAACAAAATACCCCCCATGCATGCCTGGATAGATTAGTATAATCTCAACATACTAGCCCTCGCAGAAACCTGGCTAAAGCCTAACATACCAGACTCTGAGTTCCTAATTGCCAACTACAACCTGCTCAGATCTAATATAACCCAAAGGAAAGGTGGCGGCTTAGCATTACTCTATTTGTACAACTTTAATATCACACCATACAAAAATGATACCCCTACTTTTTCCTCAGCAGCACTTCTGATATCCTTCCTAAACCTTAACAATACAAAGAGAATATGCATAATTGTCCTCTACATCCCCCAGGCAATAACACCCCTATTCTACAAGATATCCTCTCCTGGACCACCCAAACAATCCAACATGAAACTATCATCCTAGGAGACACCAGCATAGACTGGCAAACCATCATATTCCAACTTCTCACTAACATCAGTCTATATGTTTTTTCTCAACTAATCTCCAGCCATACTCGATACAACAAACATTACACTCAGCAGTCCGCCTTAGACTGGATCTTGGGATCATACCCTTCTAACTTTACCAATGTTGGTACTTATCCAAACACCCTTAGTGACCATCTATTGGCCTTCGCCACTCAAGTAAACACACTCCCTCCAAAAATCTCACCCTAAAATCAGTTTGTAATCTCTCCAACTTCTCTAAAGACAGGTTTAATGACCTACTACACAAAATAAACTGGTCTCCACTAAAGGTACTGCCACTTGACAAGGCAGTATATTACTTTAATAACTGCTTTCTAAAACTACTAGATACCCTAGCCCCAGTCCAAAACAAAAGAATCTAAAACAATCCCATGGTCTGGCTAAGTAAGGAATGCAAAAACCTAATGAAAAAAGGGAATGCAGCCTGGGCTCTATGGAAACAAAGTAATAAAGAACAAGATCTAATTACTTTCAAGCAGCTATGTAACCAAGCTAAAAAACTAGTTACCAAAGACAAACAGCTATACTATGGTCAGCTACAGCAGAAACACGAAAGTAATTCAAACAAATTCTGGTCCACCATCACAACTGTACTCCACCTGGCACAAAAAAGGAATCAAAGGTTTCTCTAAATGCCTCTCCCTCTCATAGGTTCATAGGTGTGTACTACGCTAATGGCTCTGGAGCCTTTACAAGCCTAGCCCATAGAAGTGCCCTGGCATCATGCTGCCCGATGTTAGTTCCCAGTGCCTCTATCAAGTAGAGCCACTGGAGTGATCCCCGGCCTGAACTTTCTATTATCATCAAGATTTCTCTTAAAGAGGGACAGTGAGGTGCTCTGCTTGACATGTGTGGGAAGTCTATTCCAGAGCATGGGCAGTCTCTGGGTGAGGAACTTGTCCCTCCAGCATGTTCTGTTGATTGTGGTAATGAGGTTGAGGTCTCTGGAGCATGTGGTGCAGAGGGATTGGGATTTCTTTAGATGTAGCATTTCTAACAGAGTTGGGTCAGACATGGCTTTGTAAGTCAAGCAAAGATCACCTCTAAGTAGGCAATATGAGACAGAGAATAGCTGGAGTCTTTTGAGTCTGTCTGTGTGGAACATGTGTTTAATGCCTAGGATCCTCTTCGTGAGTTACTTCTGTGGCCTCTACAGCTGTTGCAGGTGTCTAGTGAGGTACATGCCAAATGGGGCATTATACTCAATAACTGGTTTAATTAGGGAAGAGTAGAGAGATGATGACTTCTTTCTTCCTGGATGCAAAACCCTTGGTAATGAAATGTGCCACATAGAAGGACTTTCTAACCACAGTGGCAATGTGGTGGTCGAAGGAGATGCTGGTGTCAACCTGCATCCCCAGATCTCTTATAATGCCTTCAGTGTTCAGTGGGCTCCCATCAATGTAGTAATTAGTGGAAACTGAGTTTTTACCAAAGGCCATGATGACACATTTTTTGGCATTAAGCTTAAGGCCACAGTTTTGACACCAGTCACTGGTCTCAGTGAGGCCTTTCTGTAGGATGTCTGCATCACTTGGGGAGTTAATAATGGCTCCCAGCTTGCAGTCATCTGCAGACTTGGTCAGCCAGAGCCCTTTGTGTTGGCCTGGACTTCTGAGAAGTAGATGACAAACAGGAGAGGACCCAGGACCAATCCCTGTGGGACTCCACTCATGACTGGTCGGCAGTCTGACTTGGAGTCTACTACTTTCACACTGTGTGTTCTATCTGTGAGCCAATTTGCAACCCACCTAGTGATATAGGGGTTGATGCCTAGTTTGGTGAGTTTATCAATAATTCTTGAGTGAGAAATGGTATCAAAGGCCTTGACCAGATCAAGAGGTAGGCTGTATGCACTGCCTTACCTTCATCCCCAGCCCTGGTGACTGATTCAAAGAAGTCAAACAGGTTGAGCAGGCATGATCTCCCTTTCACAAAACCAAATTGCATAGGGTCTAGAGTTTGGAGATTTCCTATATCTTTGTTAATCAGGTCCATGATGATGGGCTCTATAGCTTTACATATCAGACTCATCAGGCTAATGGGGTGATAATTCCCAGGGTCTGTAGTTGCTCCCCATTATGGAGAGGGATGACTGTAGCAATGCGCCATTTGGTAGGGACAAAGCCTGAGATGAGGCTGTGACTGAACAGAGCACACAGATGTGGTGCCAGTTCGCTTTGTAGTTCATGTAGAACACAGCTAGGGATATTATCGGGTCCCATGGAAGCTGTATTCTTAGCCTTGGACAATGCAGCTTTAACCTGTGCTGCAGTAATGCTGGGTGCCTGGCATTCTTCCAGTATTGTGATTGGTCCTTTGGGGGGAGAGGGGTAAAGTTGGCACTGAATCTGTCAGTCAGTATGTTGGCAATATCTGTTGGCTCAGTATAGGAGGTACCATTGTGCAGTAACTCAGCGCAAATCTGGATATTGCCATGGAGGTTTTTGATATAACTATAGAAGGCTTTGTGATTGTTTTTAGTGTCTGCCACAATTCTGCCTTCATAGCTGGCTTTAGAGGATTTGATGAGGAATCTCAACTTTTTGTTGAGGCTAATAAGGGAGTTTTTCCAGTCTTGGGACTTCATCTTTTTCTGCAACAGTTTCTTAATGGCAGGGGACCACCAGATTGGCTTCCTTTTTTGGAGGAGAGCGTCTTGGTTCTGTTGGGTATGGCTAGTTCCATGCATTTATGTACATGTTTGTACAGTGCATTGTGTATGATTCGGCAGTTATGCAGCTATTTTTCATTGGCATGGGTGCCATGAAGTTAGCCACCTCTGTTTTTAGGAGTCCAAAGTCAGCTTTGGAGAAGTTTTTCAAGGTGGTTACCTTTGTGGGGGGGGTGAGATGTGGATTTTCATGGTGATTAGTTTATGGTGATATCTGACCAGGGAGGGATTGACTACATTGACATTATGGACAAATCCTTTGTTTTTAATATGTTAGAGGGTGATATTGTACATGAAAAAGTGAAAGAAGGGCCCAAAGAAGGTCCGAAATTGTGAGAAATGATTTTTATGTTGGAAAAGAGGCTTTTTAATCAGAAATGTGTACAAATTGAAAATAAATATTTAAGAGAATGTGTGAAGTTGAGAATAGTGCCTCAAGGGTTAAGGATGTACAAATTTCCATACTGTTTGCATCACAACACTGAGATTATTGATGGTTTCATATGTTTCTTTGATGCTTGTGGTATGGAATTAATTTCAAAGATTATAAAGTCTAATGAATGTATTTTTAGAAAATTTAGGATCTGAAGTTGACATGTTGAATAAGGTCATTTTAAATGATTTCTTATTTAGAGAATATCATGATTTGTACGAACAAATTTAAAAAAAAGTGGACAGGAAGTATAATAATGTGTCTTTGAAAAAATAAAGAAAATGTGAAAGAAATACTAAACAATATGCAAACAAAAAGGCATACACAACACCGGGTATTTGGCAAAAAAAAAAAAAAAAAAACTAAGATGCGTGTTAGAACAAGGAACAATAATAAGGAATAGCAGCCACCACCCAGAGAAGTTAGGGGTTTTGGGGGGGGACAAGTCAGGGATTTAGATGAGTTGGACTCCTTTTCCCTAGAGCCACAAGATTTTCAGCAGGTACGCAGGTTGGAAAGGTTGGCCAGCAAGACAAAGCAGATAGTGGATTCAGGACAGTATCAACAGAGTTTTCAGTTGCACAATTATCACAGGCAAAGGGCGAGGAAGAGGAGATAATTAAATTTGTTAATGATGGGTTGTTGGTAAATATAAGGGGTTTAAAATCTACAATTAGACAGACCTTGAGTTGACTAAGGAACATTTCTTGCGTTTTAAGAAGGGGTTTAAGTTTGTGCCCACTTGTCCTGTAAACATTGCTAATTCTATTCTTCTTCTTCTTCTTCTTTCGGCTTTTTCACGGATAGGGGTCACCACAGCAGATCATCTGTCCGCTCATGATTGGCAGTGGAGTTTTTACAGTGTCGAGTTGCCAGCCAACCTTCGACAGAAGGCACACACATGCACACGCTCACACCTAGGGCCAATTTAGAGTGTCCAATCCACCTACTGCATGTCATAGAATTACAAATGGTTGTAAGAAAATTAAACTTTAATGTTTATTTTAAGGATCAAAAGAAAGACAATGAATCTGCTCTGAATAAGTCTGTTTTAAAAAGACATAGTACTTTTAACTCATCCCTGCATGTAGTGTTGCAGCTTTTTGAAAAAAACAGTTATGGAAGACATGTATAAGCTGTACTCCCAAGATAAAAAAAAGTACCACAATATTTCGATGAAGGAAAAGGAAATTTTGAGGGTTATGAGGAGTAATAAAGAAATAAGGGTGATGAAGCCTGATAAAGTAGGGGAGTGATTTTTCGGGTGGATGATTATAATAATGGGATGACCAGCTTGTTGTATAACACAGCTACGTATTCTTCAATTTCAAAAAATGAGATTTCAATTGCACATCAGCAAATTGATTCATACCTTGAGGAATACCTTTTGGACAAACGCATAGATTTGGATATGTATGCATTTTTACAACAAAAGAAACCCATGATTCCAAATATTTTTGGTATTCTGAAGGTTCACAAGAACTTGTGGAAACCTCCACTAAGGCCTATAGTATCTGCAAAAGATTCTAAAACCCACCCCATGGCAGTTTTGATAGATAGATGGGTAAAACAGGTAGTAATTAATACACCACATTTGTTGAAAGATTCATGGGACTTTCTATGTAAAATTAAGCAAAATGTATGGAAAAGGGAATTGACATTTTTAACTATAGATGTAGTTGTATATATATAGTTGCCCTTTTTTCCACAATCCCCAAAGTGGAAAGAGTACAATATTTTCAAGAAATGTTACATCTTTTTTCATCCCTTTCAAAAGATAACATTTGCCTAGTTGATGAGCTACTGGAATTGGTTTTGGAGAATAACTATGTGCATTTTGAGGGAGAATATTACCAACAAGTCACAGGGGTTGCCATGGGAGTGGCCTGTGCCCCCACCTTTGCTAATATTGTAATGTTAGGGTGGGAGAGGGAATATGTATTCCCCAGCCCTTATTCCAAGTATTTACATCTTTATGTAAACTTTCTGGATGATATATTTATTTTGTGGGATGGAGCAGCTGAAGAGATTCCAAAATTTATAAATTATCTAAATATTTGTTGTAGCTACTTCAGATTTACATATTCGTGGAGTAGAGAAAGTATTAGTTTTTTGGACACTAAGATCTCACATGTAGTAGGAAGTTTTAAATCAACCATTTTTAGAAAGGAAACCTTCTGTAATGCATATTTACATTACACTAGTAACCACCCACATTTCCAGAAAAAAGGTTTAGTAAAGGCAAGCTATTCGAGTAACCAGAATGACCTTGGTACATGATGAACTTTGGGGAGAATTGAGTAAATTAAAGGGTATGTTTATGGACAGGGGGTATCCAGAATGTATGACTGACTGCAATCTTAATGAAGTGTATCAAGGATGGGAAAGAAGTATCAACCCCTGTGTGATGTCCGCGCCCTGGCCCAGCAATCAAGGAGCCTCAATCCTCACCACTTACACCAGAGAGGGCATCTCATATAAGAGGAAAGGATAACAAATACAGTAAAGTACAATTTCCCTTAAGTGCACACAGAGATCACAGTCAGGATGGGGCTGGTTGCTCCCCTTCTTGTTCCCCAGGTCTCCAATAAGACTCCCCACTGGCACAGCTATAGGTCCAGATCTCAGCCTAGCTGGCATGCTAACCTCCAGTACCCTCTCTGTCTAACCAGTGCTTCATGTCCCTGCTCAAGTAGCTGACACACACACACACACACACACACACACACACACACACACACACACACACACACACACACACACTTTGAGATAAGTATTTATATAACTTCACAGACTCTCCTGGGAAAAGCTGACACAGATTCTCCAGATGTGCCCCTATACCCAGACTATATAGTAGTAATTACTGCCACCACCAGCTAATAATTATCAGCTACCCAAAGGCCCTTAAAAGGGTGTGCAATTATTACTGTGAAATATTATTATCCAATTGGTAGTATAGCCCAGGGCTAAAGCTATAGGAATAGCTTAGACAGTAAACTCTATAAATATGAAATGTACTCTAGAGCTTATCTTCTCTACATAAACCAGCCACAGGTAAAAGGTTTTTAAAATATTTAATAATAAATACTGAAAACACAGGACAATTCTACTATACCACAGTGCTATTCAAGAGTTCAGAGATCACACAGAAACTTAAAATAATTCAGTAGTACAGTTCTGACATAACAGAAAAACACTTAGTCTAACTTTCTTCTAATTTCCTACCTATTACTATAAGAAAACACACTTCTAAAATAACTTACTTAAGACAACAGGCAGTGCTGTAGGTTAGATGTCCAAGATAAAAATGCTTAACAATCTCTGGTTCTCATTGTTTAAATTGAAACTCCAGTTCTGATAAACATTACATCATCTTTTTCACCCTTCCTGGAGTTCCCAGGCTACACATTAACTGCATTTACATTCCTTTACACTTAGAGCAATAACGGACATTCCATATGTAAAGTCTGGTCATTAACTTTAACCTTAAAACAATAGGCAGGAAGCCCCCATCCAGTCAGACCAGAGCCGAATTGTAAAACATCATAGGCAGTTATGAAATAATTTTAATTTCAAAAGAAAGATTTGAAATGCTTGACTTAGTTTTCCTTATAGCAGATGGCAATGTTAACACATTGTTGAAACAGCATTTCTTTACATTTAAGACACAAGCCTGTATTTTACATTTATTTTTACAAATGCCAGAATTATGTATCAAATTATATTTGACTAGTGTGCAGCCTTCACCCCTTCTCTACCAGTCTTCACACCCTGTTAGGAAGAGAGATGATAAGATCAAATGTGGCTGATAATGGAGGACATTATGAAAAAGACCTTTTTTTTCTTATACCAGGGGTAAAAATTTGAGAGACATGGTTGTGCACGGTATGTTTACCATGCCAACCATAGAGTTAATAAGAGCTCCATCTGTTAAAGGAACTTTAAAATGTGGTAGGTACAACATATGTTTTCATATTGTAACTACATTTCACAGCATGAATCACATAAGATTTGTACCTAGGGGCACTTTCTTTTGTAAAAGCAAGGGGGTAATACATGCTCTAAAATGTCCTTGTAACCTATATTATATAGGTGAAGCAAAGAGAGAATTCCATATAAGGTTTATGGAACATTTAAAAGACATAAAAAATTGTAGGGAAGATAAAGTGATTGCTTCACACTTTAAAAAGTTCCATGAAAGTAATGCTAATTTATTACAATGTACTATTTTGGAACAAATTGAATGCGTAGATGTTACAGATGAAATATTAAAACAAAAATGTTTGTATAAAGAAACTATATTTTAAAATATAACACATTAACTCCCAAAGCTTTAAATAATGAATTGAATTGGAAATGTTTGCTTTAAAAAGTTAATTGTTATCTTTTATTGTTTAATTGATTTATGAGATATAATTAGGAATGAAGTATATAAAGAGTGTTTTTTTGTAATTTTTTATTCCACGAAGGTGGTAACACCGAGGCGC
Organism: Protopterus annectens; assembly: GCF_019279795.1. Classification (NCBI taxonomy): domain Eukaryota; kingdom Metazoa; phylum Chordata; order Ceratodontiformes; family Protopteridae; genus Protopterus; species Protopterus annectens. The sequence continues at coordinate 621,990,507 of NC_056746.1, read as the reverse complement.
TAGAATAAATTATTCCTGTTTTTCAGTACGTGGTCTCTTTTTAAGTAACAAGGAGAGCATTTGGTATCCAGTTGTGGTTTGAGGGGGTATCCAGAAAGTATGATTAACAGAAATCTTAATGAAGTGCATCAAGGATGGGAAAGAAGTATCAGCCCCTGTTAGGAAGAGAGATGATAAGATCAAATGTGACTGATAATGGAGGACATTATGAAAAAGCTTTAGTTTTAGAGCATAACAATTATATGAATGACATTAGGGGAATAGTTATCAAGAACTGGAATATTTTAGGGTGAATAAGGAGATTCAAGATCTTGTGGGGCATGAACCTGTCTTTACTTATAGGACAGGGAAGAATTTTAAACAGCTCTTGGAGAATGGATTGGACCAGCAGGGTATTATTAGTAAGGGGACGGTACCTTGTGGATATTGCACTCAGTGTGCTTATATTATTAAGGAAAAAAATTTAATCTTGAAGAATACATTGCAAAGTAAGGTGTCATTTGTCAACAGTAATTGTGCCCACTATTAAAATTGTGTATTTAGCTAAGTGTGAAAATTGTGTGGCATTCTATATCTGCAAGGTGGAAAGAGCATTAAAAATGAGAATTTACAAACATTTATATGGCATAAGTAAAAAGAAAGAGATAAATGCACTCTATAGACATTCAAGTGTATGCCCTAATTTTAAAAGGTTCACCTTTGGCATTTTAGAAAAAATTAAAATAAACCAAAGGGGTGGTGACTGGCAAAGGGTGCTCATAAAAGGAGAATTAGTGTGGCAGTTAAGGTTAAATGCCACATTTTCCCCTGGTCTGAATGATCAAGTATCTCTTGGACCAGTATTAAAGGAAAGAGCAGAAGTTTTAACATAAAAGTGCTATATGCATATTTATTTTTTCATATGGCTTGAATGGTCAGGGTGTGTGTATATTATAATATTATGTAAACGGTGGTGAAGGAAATGTTTTTTGGAATTTGTTTTTATGTGTGTTTTGTAGCTTTAAAAAACACAAAAAGAAAAAATCTCTCAAAGCTAGACTTTCCACTGTGTGATACCTTAAATCTCTTGTATCTGAGGCAACATGGGATATATGCAAATTATCCTTTAAGGATATCAAGCATTTCAGCTAAATGGCAATTCTGAATGTTCATTACTTTTTCTTTTACTTTTAAGTCTATTTATGGACAATTTCATGCCAATAAAGCCAACCCTCTAGCTGTGGACATGCATGTTTCTGCCTTCTTGTTCAACATTTTAACTTTATTTATACCCTGAATCGTGATCCCTTTTTGTGCCTACTTCTACTCATTGTGCATCTGTTTTCCCCAATCATTCCAATATGCCTTTTTCTGTTGTCTTTGTGTGTTTTTTCCTGCTGTCTTTTTTTTCTTCTTCTATCATTTTGCACCCCTGTCCCTTCTCTTCAGGTTTAGCATCATAATCTGCCTGATAAACTTTTGAATTTCTGATTCAAAAATGGCATCTGAACTAGAAGAGAAGTTGCATCCATCAGTAGCATATCAGTCCTCTCTTTTGAGCTGCATTTTATAGTTCTGGATTTTATTCATTCTCACTGTTTAACACTTGACGCTGTTATCACATCTGAAAAGAACTCAGTATACCCCAGTACACTCCACCTGTTTGCATGTTCTGGTCCTTTCCTGTACTTTTGCTTTGATCCTTCTCTAATTCAGCTTGACCACCTATTGGCAACTACATGTATTATGACATGTGAGTGCCTTGTGCCATCCATTATCTAATCTTAGTCCCGGGATAGCATTGTATGCCACTGGTCCACTCCAGTCTGACTTACCAACCCACCTGACATTGCTTGTAATCAACAGAACTTCTCCAACCTCTTCTCATTCATTCATTATCCTTGTTCTAGTTCTAAATCATTCATTCATTATCCTTGCTCTATTTTTACATCATTCATTCCTTATCCTTGTTCTAGTTCTATGTCATTCATTCATTGTCCTTGTTCTAGTTCTACCTGTGCTGGCCCTTTTGCCTAGTGCAAGCTGTGAACACCACTTCTGACTCTGTATTTTATCACCTGTCTGCATCCTCTAAGATCTGGCCACAGTTCCCAGATCGCTCTTTATATGCTGCACACTTCCTGACCACCCTTGTCTTCTCTTATGTATGTATGTTTATTTCAGTTTTCAGTCTTACCCTTATCTTCTGAATTTGGCACATTTTCTTTCTATTAATCTGTTCTATCTACCTCCTCTGTCTTTCAGTCTCTCCCATGTTCTCTCTTCTCTTTTTTAGATCTGTTCTCTCCTCCCTAGTGTCCCAGTTTCCCTTCTTTTCCTCACACTAAATTTTTCCAGCTCTTTATTATTTGTCACCTGTCTGCCAGCAAGTGACTGCTCAGCCTTTGAGCTCTCCAATCATGTTCAGTTCAGCTCTGAATAACCCACTTATCCTGTATATACTGCATCCACCTCCACTTTCTGGCCTGGAAGCCATATTACCATATTATACCTAATGCAGTATAGCTTCCAGATCATAATGCCGCATTATACCTAGAAACATCACTTATCTCAAATTCTCATGTTTCATCAGAACAATTTCTTTTTTTTATATTTTCAGTTAGATTCTTTATGTTTTTGGTTCTGTTTTTATCAATTTGAATATAGTTTGCATTGCTTAATTCCTAATCTACTGTTAGTTTTATTTTTCAAGAAGTATTTCTAGATACCATTCTGGTTCCAAGTCCTTTTCTGTCTGCCTTTTTTGACCTGCCTATATGATAATATCCTGAATGCCCTACTTTTATACTGTATCCTTAAGTGTGACATTATGTTTGAGCCCATTGTTAATACCTGATGCTACTGACAAGTGTAAGCACACTCTGGAATGGCTGTATGTCAGAGGGGGACTTCATGATGACTCTCAGCTTACAGTCATCTATGAACTTTGTTGATCAAAGATCCTTGTTTGGTAAGTGTCTTCTTTTGCAGTGGAACTTTATTATATGTTATTGCATTTTGCACTTGGTATGCAGCTAAAAAGGGTCCTTGCACCAGCCCATCTACTCAATTAATGAAAGAAAATTAAACAAAAAAAATGAATAAATATATTTATACTTGAATTACAGAGAGGCTACTACATGCAATGAGATACTAACAGACAGTTTTTACGTATATTCTAACTCATTAAAAGTAAGAAAGAAATAGGAGTGGAGGTAATACAGGAGCATGAGGACAAAAATTCACCTAAAAGGTAAACTGGGGTGGGTTGGATGGGGTGGGTTGGATGCCCAGGAACTTTGGACAGGAGAGAATATATATATATAGAGAGAGAGGGAGATAATAAAAGATATGGTGTATGATCTGAGCTGCTGCTCCATTAACTCAGATTAATTTCTAATGTTATTAGTGTTGGCTCTTCCCTAAACCTGCTCACTGTTATATATAACAAGGTGCATGCTCAGATTCTGTTTCTTAAGGGGTGACATCTGTGAAAAACTGAGGGGCTGCTAGTCCAGCCAGATAGAATTTTGTAAATAATTCTATGTCGTAAATATTAATATGATCCACAGGCTGGTTTCACAAATGTAAGAAAATTCTGTTATATGCTAAGCTTCAAAAGTGTAACCATGGTGCACCCTGCTGGAAGAAAGCTGATAAGTAAAGCATTTATGACTGTGTGTGATCTCAATCTTGGAGACAGGATGTCTGGGCTAGAAAATTTTTTCTATTGCCCTACGACAGAGATAATTACCAGGTTTTACATGTAAACTGTCTTTTATTGCTGTGGCTTCCTGGCAGGTGCAGATTACAAAGAGATGTTAAATTTTAAATTCTGTGAGCCTGGGAAACTTAAGCAGAAGTGTCAAGAATGATGTAATCTGTATTATCAATTTAAGACTTTCTCAGAGAGAAAGATTTGGCATTTTGTATTTGTGTCTGAACCTGAACAGATAGTTCACCAGCACTTTGCCTTGCTCTGTAAGTAGTTATTTAGAGCATAGTTTCTCTTAGACACAGATAGGAATATAGCCAGATTAGTGTAGATGGTTTCTATATTTATGTGAGACTATCCTACAATATTGTTTTAAAGTATTTTCCTGTGATTTCTGAACTCTCTATTATCACTGTGTTGAACTGATGAGTATTATCTTGTGTTTTTATTATTTATTATTAAACAGTTTAAGCCTTTTAAATGTGGCTGTTTTGTGTAGAGATAATTTAAGCTCTTAGCATACTTGCATGTATTTGGTGATACTGTATAAGCCACTCAAATAGCCTTAGCCCTGTGTTACACTTACTATTTGTGTAACAGTAATATTACACAGTAGAATTGGTCACCCTTTGGGAAGGGCCTTAGTAGTAGTTGATAAGAGTAGTTGGTGGCAGTGAATTACTACCTTATTGCCTGGGCAGAAGGGGGCATAGCTAGTGAACATGTGCCAGCCCTCCCCAGGAGTGCCTGTGTGTTTGTATATAAATCAAATCTCAAAGTGTGTGTGTGTGTGTGTGTGTGTGTGTGTGTGTGTGTGTGTGTGTGTGTGTGTGTGTGTGTGCTACTTGGGCATGGACACGAAGCACTGGTTGGACAGAGAGGGTAATGGAGGTTTTGGCTTCACTACTCAGCTAAGATCTGTGCCAATGGGAGTTTTATTGGGGATCTGGAGATAAAGGGAGAAACTAGCCCCAGACTGATTGTGATCTCTGTGTGCTCTTATGGGAAATTATACTTTACTATGTATGTACTTGTTATCCTCCCAATGTGGACGCCCCTCACTGGTGTTAGTGGTGATGACGGAGGCTCCTTGATTACTGGGCCAGTGCATGGGCATCCCATATTAATTGTTTGGCATGGTGGGATAGCCACATAAGATATTAATTGTTTGATTGTGGTGAGTTAGCCACATCACATATTAATTGGCTTGTAGTGGTGTGGATAGTGAATTCCTGTAACTTGTGTACAGTTATTACTGAAGGTGTTTTTGTTCTCTAAATCACCCATTGCAGTGAACATTCAGAGTTCAGATCACAATTGTGTTATATCTTTTGTTAGCTTAGTTAGTCAGGGAGAGTAGGCAAGCATGTCAGCATTGGAGTATGGCAAACTGACAAGGAGCCAGTTGGCTGAGATGTGCCAGGCTAAAGGACTGGTGCATGGAAACCTGACTAAGGCAGACATGATTGCAGCTTTGGTCACAGCTGCATCTGAGAATAGCAACCAGGAAGATGACCAGACTGGTCTTGGAGATGTACAACACTCAGATAATGAACAGCTCAATCTTTTTACAGAGGATTTAAAAATCCATCTGGAGCTATGGAGACTTGAGCTGGAGGCTACGCATTTGGAAATAGAAGCAGCAGAGAGACTGAGGAATCTAAAGAGTGAGGAACATTAGAAACTGCTATACCTGGAAGCTGAGGAGAAGGAGAGGCAGAGGCAGCATGAAAAGGAGATGCTGACTGTTCTCTAGAGTCATGGAGGTAATGGGGAAGTAACCAGACCCCAGAAACACAAACAGTCAGTAATTTTTTTCCAAAATTTACAGAGGGGAATAATTTTGATAGTTTCATTTATATGTTTGAGAAGGTTTTTAAACAGTATGATGTTGACCAAAGGCTCTGGGTACGGTTCCTGAGCCCCTTACTCCATGGTAAAGCTGTAAATATTTTGTCCAAACTGTCTGACAATGATTTATAGGTTCATAGATTCATAGGTGTGTACTAGGCTAATGGCCCTGGAGTCTATATAAGCCTAGCCCAAGAAGATTCCCTGGCATCATGCCGCTCAAGTTAGTTTCCAGTGCCCCTGTCAAGCAAAGCCACTGAAGTGATCCCTGGGATGAACTTCCTATTGCCCATCCACTCGTCAAGATTTCTCTTAAAGAGGGCCAGTGAAGTGCTCTGCTTGACATGAATGGGAAGTTTGTTCCAGAGTATGGGTAGTCTCTGGGTTAGGAACCTGTCCCTCCAGCATGTTCTTTTTATTGTGGTAATGAGGTTTAGGTCCCTGGAGCATGTGGCACAGAGGGATTGGGATTTATTTAGGTGTAGCATATCTAGCAGCTCTGGGTCAGGCATGGCTTTGTAGGTCAAGCAGAGAGTATTCTAAGTAGGCAATAAGAGACAAAGTATAGCTGGAGTTTTTTGAGTCTGTCCTTATAGGGCATGCTTCTAAGGCCTAAGATCCTCTTAGTGAGGTATTTTTGTGGCCTTTCCAGTTGTTGTATGTGTCTAGTGAGGTACATACCAAATGAGGCGTTGTATTCTATAATAGGTCTAATGAGGGATGAGTAGAGAGGGATTATAACCTCTTTCTTCCTGGATGAGAAATCTTTTGTAATGAGATGTGCCACATAGAAGGATTTTCTGACTACAGTGGCAATGTGGTTATCAAAGGAGAGGTTGCTGTCAACCTGTTTCCCCAGGTCTCTTATCACACCTTCAGTGTTTAGTGGACTACTGCCTATATTTGGTAGTTCATGGTCACCAAATTTTTCCCATTGGGAATGACAATGCACTTTTTGGCATTGAGCTTAAGGCCATGGGTTCTGGCACCAGTCATTGATGTCAGTGAGGCCTCTTTGGAGAATGTCTATATGAGGTGGAGAATCAGTAATGGCTCCCAGTTTGCAATCATCTGCGAACTTGGTCAGCCAGAGTCCCTTTGTGCTGGCTTGAACTTCAGAGAAGTAGATACCAAACAGGACAGGACCTAGGACCGATCCCTGTGGGACACCACTTGTAACTGGTCGGTAGTCAGATTTGGAGTTCGCTCCTTTCACAGTGTGGGTTCTGTCAGTGAGCCATTTGGCAACCCATCTTATGACACAGGGGTTTATGCCTAGTTTAGTGAGTCTATCAATGATTCCTGAGTGAGGGATGGTGTTGAAGGCCTTGGCAAGATCTAGGTAGACTGTGTGAACTACCTTGCCCTCATCCACAGCTCTGGTGACAGACTTGAAGAAGACTATCAGGTAGAGCAGGCATGATCTACCTTTCACAAACCCAAACTGCATGGGGTCCAGAGTTTGGAGATTCCCTATATTCTTATTTATAAGGTCCATGATTATGCGCTCCATAGCCTTACTTATCAGACTTGTTCCCAGGGTCTGTAGTTGCTTCCCCTTTGTGGAGTGGGATGACCATAGCAGTGCACCATTCGGTAAGAACAAACCCTAATATGAGACTGTGATTAAACAGGGTACTCAGGTGTGGTGCCAGTTCACTTTGTAATTTATGTAGAACACAGCCAGGGATATCATCAGGTCCCATGGAAGCTGTATTCTTGACTTTGGACAATGTGGTTTTTACCTGTGTAGCCATGATAATAGGGACTTGGCATTCCTCAGGTATTGTTATAGGCCCTTTAGGAGGTGAAAGGGGGGTAAGGTTCGCACTGAACCTGTCTGCCAATATGTTGGCAATATCAGTTGGGTTTGTACATGTATTGCCATTGTGCTGTAACTCAGAGCAGATCTGAGTATTGCCATGTAGATTCTTGGCATAACTATAAAATGCCTTGTGGTCATCTTTAGAATCTGCAGCAATTTTGTTTTCATAGCTAGCGTTAGAGGATTTGATGATGGATCTCAGTTTTTTGCTGAGGCTGACAAGGGAGTTTTTCCAGTCTTGGGACTTCACCCTTTTCTGCAACAGTTTTTTCCTTCTGTTGTAGAGCTTGTTTATGGTGGGGGATCACCAGATTGGCTTCCTTTTTTGGAAGAGAGTATCTTGATTCTGTTTGGTATGGCCCGTTCCATGTACTTGTGTATGTGCTCATACAGTGCATTGGTGTATGATTCAGTCATGCACCTATTTTCCATTTGCATGGATGTCATGAAGTTAGCCACCTCTGTTTTTAGAAGTCCAAAATTGGCTTTGGAGAAGTTTTGTACAGTGGTTTCCTTTAGGGGGGGTGAGAGTGGGATGTGGATATCCATGGTGATTAGCTTGTGGTCAGATCTGACCAGGGAGGAGTTGATTACTGGTGTAGAGCAACGATCGCCATGTTAATAATGACCAGGTCAAAGATGTTTCTACCACTGGTGGGGTTAAGAATGAGTTGGTCTAGGGCATTGGAATTAATGAATTCCAGAAAATGTTGAGCAAGTGTGTTGGTACATGAGTAATTTTCACAGTTAATGGAGGGGTAGTTAAAGTCTCCGTGTATAAGAGTATTGGGTTGCACCCTAATATTTTCCAGTGTATTTAGGAATGTGGAATGGGAGTATTGTGACATGGTGGGGGATCTATAGCAGGCTACAACCTGGATTACTGTTTTACCCAGTGTTAGTTGTACCTGAGGTATCTCTGATGTGTTATGTTGGGCTACTAGTCTGGAGGTGTGCATATCCTTTATGAATATGGAGACACCACCACCTTTATTGCTTTGGTCCAGGTTTAGGGGTTGAAAGGTGTGGTATGCATTTTGAGATTTAGACTTCTAGCATTGAGTAGCATTACCCTCAAATTTTGTTTGCTTGTAGCTGTTATGGTGGTAATTTTGTTTTCAGGACATTGCCTAAAAAGGCACTATAGGGGTGGCAAGAGCCTTGGCCAGTATCTGGAATCCAAGGGGTGACAGGTGCAGGCCATCTGTGGTGAAACATCGAGGTCTGTCAATCATATCATCGAAGACAGACAGATACTGGATCCCCTTAGAATAACACCAAAAACTTAGCCAGTTGTTGAAGTCAATAATTTTCTGCTTGTACTGTGTTATCATTCTGGGTGACGGTAGGATGCTACTCAGAGCTGGGGACATACCTGCCTGGGCTACAAGATCTGAGAGCTCTTCTATGTCTCTTTTCATGTAGCCCAGGGAGGTACACATTCACAACAACATGGACAATGACAGAGTCATATTTGTACCTGTTGTGGAGTGACCTAACTGCATGCGTTAGGTGGCGGATCCTGGCACCCGACAGGCAGCTGACCGTACCTTTCTCCTTATTCAACCTAGTGAGTAGGACATCAGTGTACCTTACTATTGAGTCACCTATGACTAGTGTATTGGGTAAGTTGTTTTGCCTTATGGGCTTTGGTTGAGTGGCACACTGTTTGTGTGAGCTATGTGTCTCATGGTTTGTGCTGGTATTTGGTGGTTGTTTGCATTTCTGCCTCAGAGGTCTCTGTTTGGGCAGATTTTTATTGAGGGCCTCCGCAAAAGTAGGTGTATGTGTTTTGTGTTACTGTGTGAGGGTTGTGGTGGTGTATGTTTTGGAGGGCTATGTGTTGAATGTGGTGTGGTGCAGGTGTTAAGCTTCCCCTCTTGACTGGCTAATCCAGTCTTGGCTGGAGAGTGCTTGGCTTCCAATTTGGCTATATATGTGCATCTCGCACAAGTCATAGTGTTGGGAGGTAAGAGGAGAGGGTTGTCTGTGCACATGAGGCAGTTGCTACATTGCCTCAGGATGCCCAAGTTCACCAGGTTGACAGGAGAAAGCACAGGGAACTGACCTTTAGACATGCCTGTATATGAGCTCAATATATTAAGTACTGTAGCCTTTTACAGGAAAAATGTCACTCAAAGAATCTGAGTCTGTACACAGCACTGCCAAGCACTTGAGGGGAAACTAATAAGTAGACCCTGAAAATTTAAAGATGAAGTATTTAGGGAGATGTTCTAAAGTAAGGAAGAAATCAAGCAGTACTTACTGAAAATAAAGAATTAACTTGTCAAGAATGATAATAAGAGGGGAGTCGCATCAATGGTTACTGCCTGGCTACTACTAATGCTGGTCTCAGCACAGCTTCACTCTGTTGGGATATAATACTCCTTTGCTTCTTCTCTCACTAGAAGCAAAATGTTAGCACCAATTCCAAGAGGAAAAGCAGGCCACGTCCTCTTTTGTGATCCACAGTCTTGTCCCAGATGATGCAAGAGTCTGCTGGCTTGTAGCCTGTTTCTGGTAGATGCCTCAAATAGCAACCAGACCAATCAGGTACATTAAGCACAGACACTCACTTTCCAACCAGAAAGAGTCAGGAATCAATGCACTCTGCTCCTACTTTCGTCAGAATATAAACACAAATTCCAAGCTGTCACCTATAAAGCAGTTATTAAGCTTTCTGGTGATCAGCAGTCTCCAGGAAATAATGTAACTGCACTCCTTCTCTCACCAGGAGAAATTAGAAGCATTAATCCCAAGATGACTGCTGAGAGGCAGAATGTGGGCTCTCCAATAACTGGTGGTCTTGCAATAGATGCTTAAAGGCAAGATGAAAAAAAATGGTTTATCCTAAATACTGCAGTGTGCACTAGAGGAGTTAGATGTGAAAGTAGGTAACTTAAGTTTTACCTGTCCAAGAGTTACGTTTTAGTGAAGATTCACTATTTTTAAAACAGCAAGACGATTTCTTAAATTATAATGCTGTAAAGAATTGTTTGATATATTTTTTAAAGCTAACACCTGAAGCTTAAAGGAAAATGTTTTGTGAGCATAGATGCAAGGCATATGAAAGTGTGTGAATATGTTGCTGAACTAAGCACTTATTTTCATAGGTGGGTGAGTGAATGTCAGGTCACTACGTTTGAAGGGCTGGCATACCTTTTGGTGAGGAAACAAGCCCTTAGCACTTTGCCTGAGGACATGAGGATCTGGTTAACTGATAAACAATGCTCTACTGTAGATGAGTTGGGGAAGAAGGGAGACCTATACTTAGCAAGCAGGACATCCCTGCACAGGAAAGGGAAACCCAGTGCTGCTCATGGGTCTAACGGAACCCATGGTGGGCAGCCCAGACTGCCCCAACAGAATCTGTCGGTAGCAGTGGAAGCCACTAGTCCAGGTACATGTCCAGGACCTAGAGTTAAATGTTTTTAATGCAACCAGTGGGGCCATGTGGCATATAGATGTCCACGGAGGCAAGGTGGAGAACAAAAGGTAAGAGAGCCAGTAAGTGGGAAAGACAAAATGCCAATAGTAGGTTCTCTTGAGACAACAGGGGTACCAAACTACCATCCTGCAGATGTCCTGATAGGGAAGAATTTTGATGAGGCAGTATCACGTGTTTATGCAGTTACATGCAGTCATGCTTGGAGACAAGCATGTGGATCTGGTAGCCTGGGGAAACACTGTCAGATTGTATACTTGCAGCCAGGACTGGTGAGGTGGTTACTTCAGGGAGGGAGCTACCCTGTAGCAGTGAGATTGAAGGTGAGCCACAGCTGCTTGTTGGTACTGATGTTCCCTTGGACGGAGTGACTACAAAGTTAGAGGTGAGTAGTAGTACCCAGGCTGACACTGAGGCACAGCTGTCAGAGGATACCAGACTTCCTGTGGAAGGGGAGCTGGGAAGGGTTACAAAGAGAGAGTTGAGACAGGCTCAGTTCTCAGTCCCTACAATACAAGGCCTGAGGCAGGTAGCTAGTGATGCACCTGATTCTCAAGGGAATGGGGAATCTGTATACTGGGACAAAGAGTTATTATATAGAGAGTGGACCCCTTAGGGAAGGCTAGAGGGTGAGAGAATACAGCAGTTGGCAGTGCCTAGAGCCTACTGTCTGGCACTTCTAGCCATAGCCCATGATATTCCCTTTGCAGGTCATATGGGCATAACATTTATAAAGAGATGTATTATGCAGAACTTTTATTGGCCTGAGATTTCCAGAGGTGTAACAAGGTACTACAGGACTTGTGAGCAGTGTCAAAAGGTAGGTAAGGCAGGAGACAAGGTGAAAGCTGCTTTTATGCCTTTGCCTGTGATTGAGGAGACATTTCAGAGGGTAGCTATGGATATTGTGGATCCTCTGAGTACCCCCAAGTTTTACAAGGAAAAAAGTATATCCTAGTGGTAGTAGAGTGTGCTACAAGATACCCTGAGGCAGTGGCTTTGTCTTCCATTAATGCAGAAAAGGTGGCAAATGCTTTGTTAGAGATCTTCAGCAGGTTAGGTTTCCTAAATGAAATACTGACTGATAGAGGTGCCAATTTCATGTCAGACCTGCTGGCTTGTCTGTGGAGGTACTGTGGGCTGAAGCACCCGAAGACCACCCCCTACCATCCTCAGACTAATGGTCTTGTTCAGAGGTCAAGTCCATGCTACAGGCATTTGCAGATCCATTTAAGAGGGAATAGGGCAAATATTTGCCCCATCTGCTGTTTGCTTACAGAGAGGTTCCCAGGAATCCACAGGATTTTCACCCTTTGAATTGTTGTATGGGCATAGGGTGAGGGGGCCTCTAAACTTAATTCGTGATGAGTGGGAGGGTGAGTGTGAATCTCACTAGGAGTCTGTTGTGGCATATGTCCTAAACTTCAGGACAAGGCTCAGGGAGCTCATGGGCTTGGCCCAGGAGAACCTGGCAGAAGCCCAACAGGAGAAAAAGGTCTGGTATGACAGAAATGCTCAAGCTAGAGAGTATGCTGTAGGGCAGCAGGTAATGGTTCTCATTCCTGTCAGACACAACAAGCTGCAGGCAGCCTGGGAGGGACCCTAAAAGGTGGTATGGAAAGTCAGTGATGTTAACTACATGGTGGAACTACTAGGCAGGAGCACAAATTGTACCATGTTAACATGATGAAACCTTACCATGATAGGGAGGCCCTTGTACTGAATATTTGCAGTGAATTGCAGGGGGAGTCTGAGGGAGATCTAGTGACTGATCTTCTCAGTAAGGCTTGGACTGACACCTCGGTGGAAAGGGTAGCAATGTCCCAGCAGCTATCTCCTACCCAGGTTTGAGAAATCTGAGCAGTATTACAGGAGTTTGGGCACATGTTCACTGGGAAACCAGGTTGCTCCCACCTGAACAGAACCCCAAAGGCCTATTAGGCAGGCCCTTATAGGGTGCCTGAGAGAGTCAAACAGACTCTGAGGGAGGAGATACAGAAAATGTTGGAACTTGGGATAGTTCAGGAGTCCAAGAGTCCCTGGGACTCCCCAGTGGGTGGTGCTGGTGCCATAGAAGTATGGCAGCACCAGGTTCTGTGTGGACTACAGGAAATTAAATAGTCACACAGAGTCAGATGATTACCCCATGCCTAGGACAGATGAAGCCCTAGAGCAGCTGGGTGGGTCTAAGTATCTTACCACCATTGATCTTACCAAGGGTTACTGGCAGGTGCCCTTGACTCCCAGTGCTAGAGAGAGGTCAGGCTTTGTGACTCCTTTTGGCTTGTATCAGTTCACAAAAATTCCCTTTGGGATGCAAAATGCCCCAGTGACTTTCCACAGGCTGGTAGATCATATCCTAGCAGGAGCAGGAGGGTTTGCCCTTGCTTACCTAGATGACATTGCCATCTACAGCCATTCCTAGCAAGAGCACCTTCAGCATGTCAGGGAGGTGTTAGACAGACTGCAGAAGGCAGGGTTGCCAATTAAGCCCAGCAAATGTAAGGTGGGTATGGCAGAGGTCTCCTACCTGAGACATGGAGTGGGGAGTGGTAAGATCAGGCCAGAACCTGCCAAAGTGGAAACCATTCAGGCATGGCCTGCACCTGTTCCCAAAAAGAAGGTTAAGGCAATCTTAGGGACAGCAGGGTACTACAGAAAGTTTGTCCCCAGCTGTACCATAGCTGTTCCCCTCACAGCCCTGACAAGGAAAGACAGGGCAGATAAGGTAGTGTGGACCACAGCATGTGAGCAGGAATTCCAGAAGCTTAAAGAATCTTTGGGAGGACCCCTTGTGTTAGCCAGTCCAGATTACAGCAAGGAATTTGTTGTGCAGGTGGATGCTTCCATCTATGGGGTAGGTCTGTACTTAGCCAGATTTCTTCAGAGGGAGAAGAGTACCCAGTGGTTTATCTCAGTTATAAGCTCCAATCCAGGAAGGAATGCTATGCAGCTGTAGAAGGGGAATGTCTAGCCATAGTGTAGGCACTACAGAAACTTCAGCTTTAACTGTATGGAAGGAAATTCACTGTAGTTATAGATCACAATCCCCTAACATGGTTACATTGAGCCAATCAGCAAAATGTCGAGTTGCCTAGGGTTGCAAGCATATAGGTCAGTGCAGCACCACAGTGGAATTAGCAATGCCAACACAGATGGTCTGTCAAGACGGGGGATGGGGTAATGTATACCCAGATAGATTCAACCCTCTCAAGCAACATTTCTCAAGGGACACTTAAAAAAACTTGCTTCAGTTCTTGGGGAGGGAGAAATGTGAAAAACTGAGGGGCTGCCAGCCCAAGCAGATAGAATTTTGTAAATAATTTTATGTCCTTGTAAATATTAATATGATCCACTGGCTGGTTTTACAAATGTAAGAAAACTGTGTTATGTGCTAAGCTTCAAAAGTGTAACCACAGTGCACCCTGCTGGAGGAAAGCTGATAAGTAAAGAATTTCTGACTGTGTGTGATCTCAAGCTCAGAGACAGGATGTCTGGGTTAGGAATTTCTTTCTATTGTCCTAAGACAGAAATAATTACTAGGTTTCATATGTAAAGTGTCTTTTATTACTGTGGCTTTCTGGCAGGTGCATGGTACAAAAAATGTTAAATTTTAAGTTCTGTGAGCCTGGAAAACTTAAACAGAAGTGTCAAGAATTATGTAATCTGAAATGACTAAGCAGTAATGTGTAGTATCAATTTAAGATGTTCTCAGAGAGACAGATTTGGCATTTTGTATTTGTGTCTGAACCTGAACACATCAGCTCACCAGCACTGTGCCTTGC
>NC_056746.1:621955907-621973407 GCF_019279795.1 Protopterus annectens | reverse complement strand
TTTGTGTGTGCATGTGTAGTGTATGTGTCTGTGTGTGTGTACGTGTATATAGTATATGTGTGTGCGAATGTATGTGCACACATGTGCACATCTATGCTGCATATGTGTGCATATGCACATATAGTATATGTTTGTGTGAATGTTGACATCTGCAACACCTGTGATGCCATCAAATGTGACCCACAAAGGACATAACATACCTGAAACACAAGCCCTGTATGGACAGATGCCATTGATACCAGGGAATACCAGTATCATACTATCAATGTAGGTGCAGGGCCAACCCACTGTCCATGAACAGTTCCCACCACATGAGGCCAGGACTGGCACATCTGATGATAATGATCAGTGTACACAACATAGGTCAGACAACCCAGGTACAGCTCCACATGTCACTGTACATGCATGTGGGAGGTGTGCATATCCCAGACACTGTCCATATCATGGACTAAGGATCACATACATGGCAAGCAATGCACAGCATTGGCTACACGCAATAGTCACCCAAGTGACTGGATTGTGAATACAATACCCACCTGTGTGGGCAACTCCAGACTACAGCCCTGAGCTACAATGCAGACCATTGTCATGTGGCCTGATGCCAAGGTATACCCATCACTTAGCCTTGTATAGCCATCTGGCACCATCAACCACAACACACCCATGAAGGAGTGCACACATGCATGTCAGTACTGGCACCCATGTCTGTGTGTGTGGTGTATGATGAATATGACCACATTCACACTCACTACAACCCCCACTGGCATACTGAAGCATGCTGTCTGATGTCAGACACCTCCACAAACCCTTTGCACATATAACCTCCATATGACCCCTGTGGTGCATGTGATACCTGCACAGTGCTGTGTTGTGGCAATCCTACTAGTTATGAGTTGTATTCCTGGCCCTGCCAAGTGTGTCAATGAATCCCACTAGTTATGAGTTGTATTCCTGGCCCTGCCAAGTGTGTCAATGTGTGTGCATCCCTGTGAGAGTGTGGCTGTGTTGATGCTGACACCTGTTCATTCGGACAGGCATGGGGTACTACACCTAACACATAGCTACCATATCCCTGTTGCAGATGTCACTCACCATCACATATATGTTCTGAGGGCTCCCCAACATGTAACCTATGTGGTGCATCCAATAACTGCATGGATATGTGATAGCACTGCATAGTCATTGGGGGTTTGATACCCTGTACTGGTAGGTGTGTGACACAAACATGCATATGTTTTACTCTCCCACCCCTCCCTGGCTTTTCTATGCCTCTGTCTGCCTCTCTCACTCCCTCTCTGGTGGATGTGGAGACTTACACCTGCTTTGCTTAGGCAGCAACATGTGTATTTTAAGTGATTTGCAGGATCAGCTGATGGTCTCTGCACAAATTGCAGCCCCTCCTCTAGCTGATTGCATGTGGAACAGCTGTGGTAACATTCCCATAGCCAATTGCATGGAAACACACACCAATATCTAGGAACGTCATGTTGCTGTTGGGCCTTTCATTCACTGTCAGCAGGAACTCGATCTGTTGTTTGGCAAACAGCATCTCAGATGGATTGGGGTGTGCCTCTAACAACATACACTGTGGAGACAGGCCAACACATAGGAGGGGGGTGTGCCTGACCTGACTACAGACTGCAAGTGCTGCTATACTGCATTTGGAGTAATGTTGGTTTAACAGGGTGTGTGTGGATATGGCTGTCCTACATGTTTACATACCTGCCATGTCAGTGCTATGTTAATGAGGGAACACCCATCTGTAGGGCCATCTGCAGACTAGCCAGTGTGTGGTGCCTTTTGTTTCAGGTGTTACCTACTGAGCACCTATCTGTGAACTGCAGGAGGTAGTGTGAGGATTGCAGTCTGTAGATGGTGACAGCCGTGGGAGTTACTGACTTCAAATCCCTCATAGGACATATGGTGCAACAAACCCTGTTACAACAGTAAATGTATGAGGTTATCACAGCAACATGTCAATATTGGCCCTGTGTATGTGCCTCCAGCCACAACCCTGACAACCTTTGTACATATGTCATGCAGTAAGGGCTGCATATGCACTGTACACCATAATTAGTGACATCATATCTGGTAAAAACCCAGTGAGATATCAGACTGCTACACATGTAATGTAATGTAATGTATAGTAGGGGTTATATTTGATGACATAACCTGGAAATTCTGTGGTTGTGTGTACAGTACTGAGGTCTGTGTACTTATGGTGATTGTTGGCAGTGTGTGTATTGTTAATATGTACCTTGGCCTGTGTACAGATTGTGGTAGATGTTATTGTTCTTGGTCCTGTTCTCCACTGTATGTTACCCGATTGGCTTACATGTTTGTAGGGCCATACATGCACATGTCCCATAACGCAGACAGGCAGCGGACCACACTGTGTAGTGGCCCAGTATATGTAGGGTTAGTGTGTGGGTGGCACATATGAGGTTGGTGTTGAACAGATAGTCCCTATACTGTAATAATATGCTAGCATGCCATGTGTAGCTGTGACTGTGTTCACATTGGTTGTGGTGATGCACTTACACTCAGGTGTATGTTAATCTGTGCCGTGACATGCCTGTAGAGCCTGCAATGCCATACAGACTGTTCTGTTTGTCAGTGTGCTTGTGATGATGTCAGTTGTGCCTTGTTATGTAACAGTTACATCCCAGTGTGTCAAATGAGGTCTTTACCCCCTAGGGATTGTCTACAGAGTATAGTTAGAGACTGCTGAACTATACACCTGCATTACTTACCATTGATTGTTTGGGATCCTGTGGCCCAGTCTGTCTTTACTATTGTACTACTTGATGGCCTTGGCCTGGACAGCAACATTTGTTAACATTTCTGGACTAATGTATTAGTATACCTGTTCCACAGTTGCATTACTCAGTTTATATGGATGTCAGTGTCTAAACAGCTATATGACATGGCATATACAACTGTAATAGTACACAAATAAAGCTTTTCCATTTATGCACACTTGTGTGTGGTGTTATAGCCTTTGATATCTCTGTGGATATATGTTGAAGGCAATGAATGTCATTTGTATGGGTGGCTCATATAGTCTCCAGTTGGTAAGGTGGTAACTGTAGGAATAGTGGCTGTTCCATATTGTGTGCACGTACTACATATGTAACTTAATGTACATATCTCTGCGTGTGTATGTATAGTTACATATATATCTATATATATGTATACATATATATGTATATCTGTATCTGCATATATGTGTCTGTATATATGTATCCTAGGGATGCCCATGCCATGTTTGGTTCTGATTATGGGATCTGCAACACTTGGTAATATATTGCAGATGGGACGTGTTTGGCTGTTGGGGGGGGGGCTATACCTATTTGTACAAGACGTATATTGTTTGGGCCCTCTCAACCCCATTAAACGTTGCATGTGGACATATATGTTTTTTGTTATTTCCCCATTGTTATCGACAGATGTATATCCATATATACGTATATATATATATATATATATATATATATATATATATATATATATATATATGGATTCACTTCATAACACTGAAAACTTAAAACTCTGGAAATGAGAAAACTTCATAATATAGAAGACCAAAACACTGAAACTTCAAAACACTGAAAACTCAAAACACTGAAACTCAAAACATTGAAAACGCATATCATACATATACTGAGTTTAAACAACATAAATCATAGCACTTTCCACCAAGTGTAGTGAAGTGCAATCTTGGAGTTGATATATATAAGTAGCAGGGGTGGGGGTGCAGCCTCCATCATGGGGGGTGCATGGGAGCTTGCACCCCTGCTTACACTTAGTGGAAAATGCTATGATTTATGTTGTTTAAACTCAGTATATGTATGATATGTGTTTTCAGTGTTTTGAGTTTCAGTGTTTTGAGTTTTCAAGATTTTGAAGTTTCAGTGTTTTGGTTTCAATGTTTTGAGTTTCAGTGCTTTGAGCTTTCAGTGTTATGAAGTGAATCCATATATATATATATATATATATATATATATATATATATTTATATCTGCTGACGTATATATATAACCTGCCATATATATTTAGACATATAGATGTAAACATATATATCTATAGATGTAGGCATTTGCATGTATATATGTTCATATATATTTCTATATTTGTATATATTTCTATATATATATATATATATATATATATATATATATATATATACATATATATATATAGATATGTTGTATCTGTTTAGATATTAATATATTTACACACACATACATCTAAATGTTGGAATACATTCTCTATACTATTGGATGACTGGGCTGGATGATATGTTTTTAGAAACATCAGTGTTATGTATATCTGACATGGCTTAGTGGTAAATCATGTTGGCTATGGTGTGCAGGGTCATGGCTTCAAGCCTTGCAGAGGTAGTTTGTTTTGTTGCTGGGCAGAACACGGGCCATTGGATACAGAGTTATTAAAGCACTTTAAAGTAGTTGTAAGTGGGTTTGCGCAGGTTTGAGCGGAGGTAAGCACTGCTAACTTCCGGTTACAGTTTCTTATACTCTGTTAGCTTCTGAATTGCTTAACCTGTGTAGGCATTGCTTACCCTGCACAAACAGGCTTAAACCCGCTTACTGCTGCTTAAAAGTGCTTACTTTCGATTACCCCTGTGCTCATTTTTTTAAAAGAAAAGAAAAAGGGGTTGAGAGGAAAGAGGTGAAAAAAGGGGTACAAAGACAGAAAGACAGTACGGAAAATAGCCAGGGATGTGCAGGAAGGGTATAGGGAAGGTCCATAGCTGCCCATTTCTTCTACAGCAACAACTGTGCATATACACTGAATTTGCTGGTAGAATTGGACACTCATACCCCTGTGAGTGGGTGAGGACAACAATAATACGTTGTGATGCCAATTAGACCAGATTACATGTCCAGTGGACACGTGTGAAATGGACAGCTATATATGGGGTGAGAATTTTTTTGTGGGAACAGATTGCTCTTTTTTTTCAGGTGAGAGTGGGATGTTGGGGAGGGGTAGCAGGTATATTTGGGGAGGTAGGTTTGTAAGTTAACAGATAAGACAAACAAGACACATACAGGGGCGGTATATGACACATGTGGGGGGTCAACACCTTGATGTGGAGGGGTGTTGGGATATCAGAAGCCCACAAGCCCCCAAGTGGTAACAGTGGGACTGATGTCCCCACCCATGGGCAGTCACCACTGCACCTTCACAGCCCCAAAGGTGGCTGTGCTGGGGGCTGAGTCGCAGAGCAAGGCTGACTCTCTAATTGCGACATGCGGCCCTCAAGCTAGTGTAGAAGATCACCAAACTGCTGGTCAATCTCTCTGCACACCATGGCCCTGACCTGGCGATGGGTGACAAGTACCTGTCCGTGCCCACTCCGAGGGGGGGTGAGCCCCATCCCCTGAGGGGGTTTCACACAAAGGTGGTGCAGGACCAACTGACAGGGAGGTCCTGTGTTGGGCACCAGACATGCTGGTGCCCGGTGCCACGGCCAGCTGAGGTGGGACAGGTGGGGCCACTGGGACCAGCCTTCCCAAGCGTGCTATAGTGTTTAGATTTCATCATTATATGCAGGTTAGTAATAGTCAACACATTCCAGGGTTAGATATAACAGCATGCATAGATATTCCCATTAACTCAGACACCAGATACAGAACAGTTGCATGGCAAACAGAACAAATGCATATATGGGACCAATGTGGTAATACAAACAGCATGCAGGTACATTGATGGTACCATGCCACGAATGTTAGAATAATTCAATATAGCACATGCGTGGGAACCATTAAAATATTTATCAAACAACTGGACATTATCAGAGTCATTACATACCAGCTGGGGTGGGTATGTTGATTATTGTTGGGGATATGGTGGGGGGGGGAGAAAGACCAGAAGTGTATCCCTCATTGGTAAGATCAAACCTTAAACTAATCTCACTGGATATTCACATCCCGACCCCACCCCCTGCCCAGAAAACCACAGTGAAAAACTTCTCTAAAGCAAATTTCACACTCCTCAAAACCGAGGTGGAATCCTTCAAAGCCCCCGGGCCTGTGGAAAATACGGCCCAGACCGCAGAATCCTTTATAAACACATTCTATGAACACCTTCAGGAATGCATGGATCATGCAATCCCAAATAAAACCAAGACCCAATCCTCCAAAGGCAGACGTTCTGTCTGGTTGACCCCAGCCATAAACAAACTATACAATGGAAGGAGGAAGCTACTACATGACAGAGCAAAATCCCAAAAAGGGAAGGCATCTCTGATCAGTATTAACAAAAAACTACGGGCACTCATAAAATCGTCTAAGGCTAGCTTCGAGAGAAAAATTGCACAGGACACTAAGGATAATCAAAAGGCTTTCTTTAGTTATGTTAGGAACCTGGGTGGGAATTCCCAGATATGCTCAGAATTAGTCCAAAATGACAAAAAATACACCGAACCCACAGACATTGCCAACATCCTAGCTGACAGGTTCAGCGCAAACTCCCCCCCCCCACCAAAAGGGCAAATATCTATCCCAGCAAAGTGCTGCCCCCCTGACATCTCAGATGCACAGGTAAGAGCCTCCCTCTCCAAAGCAAAAAACACAGCATCAATGGGACCAGACGGTGTCCCGGGCTGCATCCTACATGAACTCCAAGAAGAGCTAAACCCAAACATAAAACTACTCTTCAGTCTCAGCCTTACTACAGGATATGTACCCAAAGAGTGCCGTACGGCAACAGTGGTCTCTCTCCACAAAGGTGGTGCCTCAACGGATCCTGGAAACTATCGCCCCATACACCTGACTAGCTTGGTCTGCAAAGCTATGGAAAGGATCATCATGGACCTCATAAATAAAGATATTGGGGACCTACAGACACTGGATCCTACCCAGTTCGGCTTTGTTAAGGGCAGATCCTGCCTCTTAAACCTGGTCAATTTCTTTGAAACAGTCACCAAGGCCATTGACGAGGGGAAGGTGGTCCACACAGCCTACCTGGACCTCGCAAAAGCCTTCGATACAATACCCCACTCGGACATTATAGATAAGCTCACCAGCTTAAATATAAACCCCTATGTCACTAGATGGGTTGCAAACTGGCTCAAGGACAGAACCCACATGGTTAGAATTGCTGGAGCCATGTCAGACTCCAAACCAGTTACAAGTGGCATCCCACAAGGCTCAGTCCTGGGACCTCTCTTGTTCGGTATATATTTCTCGGAGGTACAGGCCAACACGGAAGGACTGTGGCTGATCAAGTTTGCAGATAACTGCAAACTGGGCACCATACTTATCTCTCCAGCCGACACAAGCATTCCCCAAAAGGGCCTCATAGAAACAGACAACTGGTGCCAGAGCCATGGCCTCAAGCTAAATGCCAAAAAGTGTATAGTCATCCCCTTTGGCAAAAACAAAGTGCCCACAAATTACCACATAGGTGGTAATCCATTAAGTACAGAAGAAGTAATTAGGGACCTGGGGACCCAAGTTGATAGCAATCTCTCATTTGACAACCACGTGGCCAAAGTGGTTAGAAAAACATTTTATATAGCCCACCTAATCATGAAGGGATTCACATCTAGATCAGGGGAGGTCATCGTGCCTCTTTACTCATCCCTCATCAGGCCCATAATTGAGTACAATGCCCCTTTTGGGATGTACCTTACCAGACACCTGCAGCAACTGGAAAGACCCCAAAAGTACCTCACCAAGAAGATCAAAGGGCTCAAACAGATGCCATATGCTGCCCGGTTAAAGAAACTCCAGCTCTACTCAGTGGCATACCGTCTGCTCAGAGACGATCTGTGCCTGACGTATAAAGCAATGTCCAAC
Organism: Protopterus annectens; assembly: GCF_019279795.1. NCBI lineage: Eukaryota > Metazoa > Chordata > Ceratodontiformes > Protopteridae > Protopterus > Protopterus annectens. The sequence continues at coordinate 621,965,581 of NC_056746.1, read as the reverse complement.
CTGGAATTAATGGACATGCTGCACCTCAGAAAATCCAAATCCCATTGAGCCACGCGCTCGAGAGACTTGAACCTCAGCACTGAAATAAATAGGACATGCTGGAGGGACAGATTCATAACCCAGAGGCTCCCTTCACTCTGGAATAAAATCCCAGTCCAGGTTAGGCAGAGTCCTTCATTGACTCTCTTCAAGAGGAATCTTGATGAGTGAATGGGAGATTGTAGGTTTACCCTGGGTATCACTTCTGTGTCACTGTTAGACAGAGGCACAGTATACTAACCTCGAAAAAGGGCATAGCAAAATTAATTTAAAATGGGTGGCGAAAGCCAAACACACTCTGGCTAGGCTTATAAATGCCCTAGGGCAGATAGCCTAGTATGAACCTATGAACCTATGAACTTATGTAAATTAACAACTAGTATATTCCTGTAGTCCACATTACTTTCCTAGTCAGTGCTGTTATCTGTACCTTACAAATCTTACTACACTACCCTATAGCCTTAGTTTGGACAGTGATATGGCTGTCATCATCATTACACATGAACTGGTTTTACCTACAGTATACACCTCTTACCTGGTATACCTGTAGAGGGACTGTTTGTTAACACTAACTAACTGTTTCTACACATACTCCTGGATTCCGTGTTGATGTTTTGCACATAGCTAGCCAACTCTTTCTGCACAGACTCTGGCCATGTGTTGACCACATGCTGGTGTGCCGGGACATATCTAGAATATTTCCCTCTTCCACCTTTAGTGACCTGATACACACATATACATGCTTTCCTACACAGTTATATTATGTAGCACAGTGAGGGTGGCAGTGACCAGTGATACTTTATTATTCAGAGAAACTGCAACACTCACAATTCCCTACAATACCAGAGTGAATAGTACCAGTACAGGTTAGAATGGTCTGTATTCCTCAGCACAGTGCTCATATTCAACGTACCTGTGGGAGCAATGTTTGTTAGCACTGCCTGACTGTTGCCACACAAAGTTACGGATTACACGTTAGTATTATGCACATACATCCCACTCTGTTAATGTACACACTCTAGTCAAAGCTTGACAACATGGAAGTGTAGATAGAGTATACTTGAAATATTACTCGCCTAACAGTTTTGGGGGTTGCTACAGTGACAGGTCTGTTCTCATAGATGTTTGACAATCACTTGTATTCCCTGTTTGCTGGCTAAACATCTGGGATCCCGCAGTCTTACCAGGGGGACAGGCAGCAGATATGGGCACATATACTGGATATTCTGGCCTCATCTGTACAGTTGTGGGGTATGATTCTGTATGCAGTCTAATTCCACTCCCAGGATTCAGACCATGGCTGTGTCTGCTACAACTTAAACACTGTCCATCACAGTTGTGTCTGCTATATAGATATTGCTGTATATCTCCTAACTGCTTTCTGTCTTATTAATCCCCTGTGCTTTTGCATTCTGACCTTGTATTACAACACTCCTATACAGATTTCCTAGACAGTTATATGTTGTAGGACAGTGTGGGCGACAGTGATGTGTAATACCTCATTATTGTATTTCTGGGCACAGTGTTGGCATCTGACAGACCTGTGGGACAAATGTTTATTAGCACTACCTGAATGTTTCCACACACACTACCAGATTCCACATTACTATTATGCACATACATCTCACTCTGTCACTGTACACACTCTGACCACAGCTTGACAAGTTGGGGTGTAAATGGGACATACGTGGCTTCTTACTCACATAGGGTATTGGGGAGTTGCTAGTGTGCCAGCTTTGTTCTCATAGATGTGTGTCAATCAGTTGTATTTCCTATTTGCTGCCTATATGTCTGGGATTATCCCACTGATTTCCCAGGGGGACAGGTTGATAGGCAACAGATATGGGCCACTTTACTGGACATTATGGACATATCTGTACAGTTGTGGGGTATGATTCTGTATGCAGACTACTACTACTGGCAAGATTTGAACCATGGCTATGTGTGCTAGAAGAAACAACAGTTAACATCGTAGTTGCATGTGCAATTCAATTTTTGTTGTCTGTATTTTCCCTGCTTACTGTCTATGCGTCTCTTAGTTGTACTAAATGGACTCTGGGGATTACACCTGTCATATACAGGCATTCCTACACATTCAATTTATGGTGCATAGTGTGGGTAACAGAGTGCTTACTACAACAGTACTATTACATGATTGCAAATCTACATTACCATATGATACCAGAATATACACATGCAGTCCAGCAGTTAGGCCTGTTTTATCAGGCTATTACAATTTTATTGACATACAAACAATATGAGACTCTTCCTGCCATATTCTCTAGTGTATGCAGTACTTGCCTTGAACAATACAGGGTTTATACAGGCAATTAATTTACTACTACTTTTAGTTTTATTTCCTATGACAGTAAATGTGTGAGTATTACTGACCTGCCTCTTGTCGCAACCTCGCCAGGCGACTGATGTGGGCCTTCTGATTCATGGGCTGCTCCATTGCAGCTGTGGAGGACATAAGAGAAATAAAAGAGATATAAAAGGAAGTTAGGGTAGGGTCATTTGTAAATGTTTTTTCTGAAGAAGTTCACAGAATTAAAAGTGGATGAAAGCGCTAATATACTGTTCCAGAGTGGTTTTTGGATTTGTATCCTAGGACTGGTTCTTTTTGTGTTTCCTTGTTTGATCTTTAAAAGTTTGACATAAGAGAAATATTTAGCCATACATATCCATGATATACCTGAGCTGGCAATTATTACACACATACTGGGGTGATACTTACACATGACTGGAACGTCCCTTGCCGCTCTAGCGTCTTGGAGCCACTCCTCCAAGAGGTCCCCTTACGCTGCTTCAGGTCGCCATAGTGGTGCCTGACCTGCTCACCAGTTCAGGATATGCCAGTGGTACTGGTGAGGTCATGGGCGAGACATTCTCAGGCCTCCACCTTCTATTGGGAGCCCTGGTACTGGCCCTGCAGCAGTCTCTGTTCATGGTCTTTGACAAGGAGTCCTGCCATGACTTTGGACTCCTGGATGCACCACCACTGTGCCCGAAAGTGAACACCTTCTCCCTTACTGCCATAGTGCCTGCAAGGGGAGGCTACAACCAGTTATGAGATATATTCCCACCTCTTGGGTTTAAGTAGGGCCGATTTCCCGCACTTTTCTGTGATTGGACGGTTTTGAAAAGGCTAAGCTATGGGCAAACCTGCTTACCTACAGTTGGCATTGTTTAAAGGGATATACCACTGTGCACAATGAGTTAGCTGCCCTACACATTGCTTACACCTCCTAAGCTGCCCTGTGCAATGCTTAGTATTGCTTACAGTAGACTTTGCATTATAATTCCTTTTTGGCATTGAATTATTATTCATTACACCTTTTATGCATGCCTGGTATCCATGCTTAATGTGTACATGCACTCTGTGGGGGTCTTTGTGTTTTATTGGGGACTTCAACACTCTATTATAATTACACCTCACTTCTGGGCTTACTGCTGTACTCCAGTTCACATATTCATGTTATGTAGTGGGTTATGGAACATATGACTGTATGCTGATTCCTTTCACAGGTTCGGTTTGGTTATACTATGGTGAGGACTTGATTGCTGATACTTCATTCTTCTGTACTTCTTTGATGGCTTGGTAGTTAACTACTATGATTATGGTGTATAGGGTCCTGGGTTTGAGTCCTGCATGGCTGTTTATTTTGTTGATGGGCAAAACAAGGGCCATTGGATACAGAGTGATTAAGGCACTTCTGAGTATTTGTAAGTGGGTTTGCGTGATGGTAAGGAGTGCTAACCTGCCATTATATCTGCTTATAGAGAGTTAGCTTTACAATTGCTTAACCAGTGTAGACACTGCTTATCGCTGCACAAATGGGCTTAAGCCCGCTTACTAGTGCTTAAATATGCTTACTACTGCTTATTTGTGCTTAAACCTGCTTATTAGTGCCTTATTCATTATGACACTAACACCTCAGTTCATGAAGTTACTTAGTGGGTTATGCAATATAAATATTACTCATAACATGCTTTGCCATGGAAAATGGAACGTGTTGCAGTGGGACTCGAATGGTGAATGCCTGCTCGTAAGGCGAATGCTCTGCCCACTACACTACTGCTATGCTGCTTCATTTGCATATATCTTCCTTTTTATCCTCTTCAGCCATTTAAGCTGCATTAACTGTAGCTAAGCGATGGGCACACCCGCAAACCTACAGTTAACTTTAATCAGATTTTTAAAAGAAAATAAAGGGTTTCTTCATTTTATTGATATATACTGTTGCTGTTGTACACAAGGGGACTGTTGGTGGGAATATGCGGTCACCTATGAGCGATCTCGCTCATTTCATACCCCTTTCTGCTGTTCTTCATTGCGGGGGCATGTATATTCTGAGAGCTCTGCTCTCAGACACACCCCCTGCACTCTTACACGCTCCGTGTAAGTCTATGAGCTCAGGCAGCATGCCTCATTACTATGCATGGTGTGCTGCCATCCTGCTCCTAAATGGCTGCCTCCATGCAAGACTAAGCTAGTCCTGCATGGAGGAATAGTAAATTCAGGGGATTGTCTTGTGTTTTTATTATTTATTATTATATATTTTAAACTTTTCAACTGTGGCTGTTTTGTGTAGAGATAATTTAAGCTCTAAGAGTACATTGCATGTATTCTCTGTGATCTCTGAACTCTTGACTAGCACTGTGTAGTAAGAAGTATTGTCTTTTGCTCTTATTTATTATTAAATATTTTTAAACCTTTCAACTGTGGCTGTTTTGTGTAGAGATCATTTAAGCTCTAAGCGTACATTGACATTGTACCAAGTCACTCCAAATAAGTCTTGGCTGTTTGGTCACACTTACCATTTGGATAATAATATTACGCAGTAATAATTGGACACCCTTCATAAGAACCTTTGAGTAGCTGATAAATATTAGCTGGGTGGTGGCAGTGATTTCTACTGTATAGTCTGGGTAAAAGGGGCACAACTGGAGAACCTGTGCCAGCCTGTCTGTGTGGTTGTATAAACTCTTATCTCAAAGTGTGTGTGTCAGCTACTAGGGCAGGGACACGAAGCACTGGTTGGATAGAAAGGGTGCTGGAGGTTTCAGCTTGCCCACTAGGCTGAGGTCTGGACCCTATTGCTGTGCTAGTGGGGAGTCTTACTGGGGGCCTGGAGAGAAAGGGAGAAACCAGCCCCAGACTGACTGTGATCTCTGTGTTCTCTTAAGGGAAGTTGTACTTTATTGTGTGTGTATTTATTATCCTTTCCCTACATGGACGCCCCTCACTGGGGTTAGTGATGAGGATTAAGGCTCCATGATTGCTGGGCCAGTGCACAGGCATCACATATTAATTGTTTAGCAGTGGTGGGATATCCACACCATATATTAATTGGTGGCAAATACTAATTGTGGTGTGGGTAGAGTGAATTCCTCTAGCTTGTGTACAGTGATCACTGAAGGTGTTTTGTACTCTAAATCAGCCACGTTGTGAATACTCCAAGTTCAAATCACAATTGTTTTATTTCTTTTGTTAGCTTAGTTAGTCAGGGAGAGCAGGCAGCATGTCAGCAGAGGAGTATGGAAAGCTGACAAAGAGCCAGCTGGCTGAGATTTGCCAGGCTAGGGGACTGGTGTAAACCTGAGTAAAACAGGCATGATTGCAGCTTTGGTCACAGCTGCATCAGAAAACAGCAACCAGGAAGATGATCAGTCTGGCAGTGGAGACGTACCACAGTCAAATAATGGACTGCTCAACATTTCTGAAGAGGACTTAAAAAGCCATCTGGAGCTAAAGAGACTTGAGTTGGAGGCCAGGCATTTGGAAATAGAAGCAGCTGAGAGACTGAGGCATCTAGACAGTGAGGACAATTGAGAAACTGCGATGTTTGCAGGCTGAGGAGAATGAGAATCTGCTAAGCCTGGAAGATGAGGAAAAGGAGAGGCAGAGGCAGCATGAGGAGGAGATGCTGACTCTTCTCCAGTGTCATGGAGGTAATGGGGAAGGGAGTAACTGGACCCCAGAAGCACAAAAGGTCAGTAAATTTCTTCCGCAGTTTAAAGAGGGGGATAATTTTGATAGTTTCATTCATATGCTTGAGAGGGTATGTAAACAGTATGATGTTGACCAAAGGCTCTGGGTAATGTTCCTGACCCCCTTACTCCATGGTAAAGCTATAACTGTGCTGTCCAAAATGTCTGACCTTGCATGTTTTGATTATCTAGTAGCAGTGGAAGCCACTAGTCCAGGTACATGTCCAGGACCTAGAGTTAAATGTTTGGAATGCAAACAGTGGGGCCATGTGGCATACAGATGTCCACGGAGGCAAGGTGGGGAACAAAGGTGAGAGAGCCAGTAAGTCGGAAAGACAAAATGCCAATAGTAGGTTGTCTTGGGACAACAAGGGTACTGAACTACCATCCTGCAGATGCCCTGATAGGGAAGGATTTTGATGAGGCAGTACCATGTGTTTATACAGTTACACGCAGTCAGGCTAGGAGACAAGCATGTGGGTCTGGTAGCCTGGGGGAGACCCAGACAGATTGCATACTTGCAGTCAGGACTGGTGAGGTGGTTACTTTAGGGAGGGTGCTAGTCTGTAGCAGTGAGACTGAATGTGAGCCATAGCTGCTTGTGGGCATACCTCTCAACTGTCCCTGATTTTCAGGGACGTCCCTGATTTTGACTCAAATTTTAACTCTGTCTTTCTTAATCTCTCCTAAAACTAGTGACTTTTGGAGGAAAGGTGGTGAATTACACTTAATGAATAATGATAATAATTAAGAGTTATAAACTTTTTTTACTTCAGAAAATGTGTATTAATTCATATACTCTGATTATGTCAATGTTTCAGGTTAATAGCACTAATTTTAAAATTGTCCCTGATTTTTTCTTGACTTGTCCCTGATTCTCTTGAAATTTGTCCCCAATTGGTTGAGAGGTCTGCTTGTGGGTACTGATGTTCTCTTGGACAGAGTGACTGCAAAGGTAGAGGTGAGTAGTAGTACCTAGGCTGGCAGTGAGGCACCACTGTCAGAGGATGCCAGACTTCCTGTGGAAGGGGGGTTGGGAAGGGTTACAAAGAGAAAGTTGAGACAGGCTCAGCTCTCAGACCCAACATTGCAAGGCCTGAGGCAGGTAGCTAGTGAGGCACGTGATTCTCAAAGGAAGGGGGAATCTGTATATTGGAACAAAGGGTTACTGTATAGAGAGTGGACCCTGAGGGAGGGCTAGAAGGTGAGATGGTACAGCAGTTGGTAGCATCTAGAGCCTACCATCTGGTGCTTCTAGCCATAGCCCATGATATTTCTTTTGCAGGTCATATGGGCATAAAACATACAAAGAGACCTATTATGCACAACTTCTACTGGCCTGGAATTTCCAAAAAATGTAACAAGGTACTGCAGGACTTGTGAGCAGTGCCAAAAGGTGGGCAAGGCAGGAAACAAGGTGAGAGCTCATTTGATGCCTTTGCCTGTGATTGAGGAGCCACTTCAAATGGTAGCTATGGATATTGTGGGGCCTCTGCGTACTCCAAGTTCCACAGGGAAAAAGTATATCCTAGTGGTAGTAGATTATGCTATGCGATACCTTGAGGCAGTGGCTCTGTCCTCCATTGAGGCAGAAAAGGTGGCAAATGCTTTGTTAGAGTTTTCATCAAGGTAGGTTTCCCAAAAGAAATACTGACTAACAGCAGTGCCAATTTCATGTCAGACCTGCTGGCTTGTCTATAGAAGTCCTGTGGGGTGAAGCACCCGAAGACCACCCCCTACCACCCCAGACTAATGGTCTTGTTCAGAGGTTAGAGTCTATACTCAAGTCCATGCTACGGACATTTGCAGACCACTTTAAGAGGGAGTGGGACAAATATTTGCCCCATCTGTTCTTTGCTTACAGAGAGCTTCCCCAGGAATCCACAGGCTTTTCACCCTTTGAGTTGCTGTGTGGGCATAGGGTGAGGGGACCTCTATATTTAATTTGAGATGAGTGGGAACGTGAGTGTGAAACTCACAATGAGTATGTTGTGGCATATGTCCTAAGCCTCAGTACAAGGCTCAGGGAACTCATGGGCTTGGCCCAGGAAAACCTGGCAGAAGCCCAACAACAGAAAAAGGTATGGTATGACAGGAATGTTCGAGATAGAGAGTACACTGTAGGGCAGCAGATAATGGTTCTCACTCCTGTCAGACACAACAAGCTGCTAGCAGCTTGGGAGGGACCCTACAAGGTGGTAAAAAAGGTAAGTGATGGTGGAATTGCTAGGCAGGAGGCAGGGGCACAAATTGTACTATGTTAACATGATGAAACATTACCATGTTAGGGAGGCCTTTGTGCTGAGCATTTGCAGTGAATTGCAGGAGGAGTCTGAGGGAGATCTGGTGACTGATCTCCTCAGTGAGTCTCGGACTGACACCTCATTGAAAGGGGTAGCAATGTCCCAGCAGCTATCTCCTACCCAAGTTCGAGGAATCTGAGCAGTGTTACTAGAGTTTGGGGATATGTTCACTGGGAAACCAGGGTGCACCTACCTGGTGCAACACAAGGTGGATACAGGACCCCAAAGGCCTATTAGGCAGGCCTCTTATAGGATGCATGTGAGAGTCAAACAAAGTCTGAAGGAGGAGATACAAGAGATATTGGAACTAGGGGTAATTCAAGAGTTCAACAGTCTCTGGGCCACCCCAGTGGTGCTGGTGCCAAAGAAGGATGGCAGCACAAGGTTCTGTGTAGACTACAGGAAATTGAATAGTCAAGCAGAGTGAGATGCTTACCCCATGCCTAGAACAGATGAGGCCCTAGAGCAGCTGGGTGGGGCTAAGTATCTTACAACTATTGATCTTACCTGGGGTTACTGGCTGGTGCCCTAGACTCCCAGTGCTAGAGAGAAGTCAGTCTTTGTGACTACATTTGGTTTGTATGAGTTCACAAAGATGCCATTTGGGATGAAAAATGCCCCAGCAACTTTTCAGAGGCTGGTAAATTATATTCTAGCAGGAGCAGGAGAGTTTGCCCTTGCATGGCATCTGAATCTGTTTGCCCTTGCTTACCTAGATGATATTGCCATCTACAGCCATTCCTGGCAAGAGCAACTTTAACATGTCAGGGAGGTGTTGGGCAGACTACAGAGGGCAGGGTTGACCATTAAGCCCAGCAAATGTCAGGTGGGTATGGCAGAGGTCTCCTACCTGGGACATAGAATGGGAAGTGGTAAGTTCAGACCAGAGCCTGCCAAAGTAGAAGCCATTCAGGCATGGCCTGCACATGTTACCATAAAGCAGGTGAGGGCATTCTTAGGGACAGCTAGGTATTACAGAAAGTTCATCCCCGGTTATAGTACCATAGCTGCTCCCCTCACAGACCTAGCAAGGAAGAACAGAGCCAGCCAGCAAAATGCCAAGTTGCTAAGATGGAGCCTAGGTTTGCAAGCATATGATATGTCACTGCAACACAGCAGTGGGATTAGCAATGCCAATGCAGATGGGATCTCAAGACAGGGAATGGGGTAAGGTATACTCAGATAGACCTAACCCTCTCAAGCAATACATCTCAAGGGTCACTTGAAAAACTAACGAGAGTTCTCCCGGGGGGGGGGGGGTGTGAAGATAGATGAAGGCTGCCAGCCTAGCCAGATAGAATTTTATAGATAATCCTGTTATTTGTAAATATTTATGTA
>NC_056746.1:621933407-621950907 GCF_019279795.1 Protopterus annectens | reverse complement strand
GACATAATAGGCCTGAACATGGAATCCAGATAAATAACTAGAGTGAGTGCAGAAAAGCAAGCACAACAGGAAATAAAATAATGCAGGTCTGAAGAGTAAAAAGTAGATTGGGAAAGAAATGCAGTTGAGGGGGTGGTTAAAAGCTGAGGGCAGCTGTTGGAGTTCATCAAATAAAAAATCTGGAAGGAGACATCAAGAAATGAAGTTCAGTTATATCATTACAAACAAAAATCACTAAAACTAATCTCAGCACAGATTATTTAAAGTACAATAGTGCAGTTAGCTGTGTAAAAAAAGGAAGGGCCTCATTAAATCAGATTAGTGGCTGTGGTGCAACTGCAAAACTTCGCTGCCCCATGCTGAGATGGCACCTGAATATTTTAGTTTAAAGGTGCCAAATTGCTAATATTTATTAGTTCTGTTTGATTACTGTTGGTGTATTATGTAATATATAGCCCTTCACAAATGCAGTTTATAATCATACAAAAAAAAAACATTGCAGTTTTGCACTTGAGAAAAACATTTCTATGAAACACTGCAAAAAAGCATTATGCCAAATAACTAGGTAGAAGCATGTTTTAATTGTGTGTGTGTGTGTGTGTGTGTGTGTGTGTGTGTGTGTGTGTGTGTGTGTGTGTGTGTGTGTGTGTGTGTGTGTGTGTGTGCATTATAGACATGCATACATAAGATAGACCCCCACTGTCACCCATGATGTGTTGTAGGGATAAGAACCTATCCAAACACGAAACAGAACACATTCCTAAACACACTGGAAAATATTAGGGTACAACCCAATACCTTTATACTGGGAGACTTCAACTACCCCTCCATTAACTGGGAAAATTCCTCACGTACTAACACACTTGCTCAATGCTTTTTAGAATTCATTAATTCCAACGCCCTGGACCAAAAGAATATATTTGACCTGGTCATTACTAACTTGGGCAACCTTTGCTCTACACCAGTAATCAACTCCTCCCTGGTCAGATCTGACCACAAGTTAATCACCATGAATATCCACATCCCACTCTCACCCTCCCCCCACAGGAATCCACTGTAAAAACTTCTCCAAAGCTAATTTTGGACTTCTAAAAACAGAGGTGGCTAACTTTACGACACCCATGCAAATGGAAAATAGGTGCATGACTGAATCATACACCAATGCACTGTATGAGCACATACACAAGTGCATGGAACGGGCCATACGAAACAGAACCAAGACACTCTTCTCCAAAAAAGGAAGCCAATCTGGTGGTCCCCTACCATAAACAAACTCTTCAACAGAAGGAAAAAAACTGTTTCAGAAAAGGGTGAAGTCCCAAGACTGGAAAACCTCCCTTGTCAGCCTCAGCAAAAAACTGAGATCCATCATCAAATCCTCTAAAGCTAGTTATAAAAACAGAATTGCTGCAGATTCTAAAGACAACAACAAGGCATTCTATAGATATGTCAAGAATGGCAATACTCAGATCTGCTCTGAGTTACAGCACAATGGTAATGCAATGTTCATAGGTTCATAGGTGTGTACTAGGCTAATGGCCCTCGAGCCTTTACAAGCCTAGCCCATAGGATTATCCTGGCATCATGCCACCCAACCTTAGCTCCCAGTGCCTGTCAAGTAGAGCCACTGGAGTGATCCCCAGGGTGAATTTTTTATTTCCCATCAACGCATCAAGATTTCTCTTGAAGAGGGCCAGTGAGGTGCTCCACTTGACATGTATAGGAAGTCTATTCCATAGCATGGGCAGTCTCTGGGTTATGAACCTGTCCCTCCAGCTTGTTTTGTTGATTGTGGTAATGAGGTTGCAGTCTCTGGAGTGTGCAGTGTGGAGGGAGTGGGATTTCTTTAGATATAGCATTTCTAACAGAGCTGTGTCAGACATGGCTTTGTAAGTCAAGCAGAGATCACCTCTAAGTAGGCGATATGAGACAGAGAATAGTTGGAATTTTTTGAGTCTGTCCATATAGGACAAGTGTTTAAGGCCTAGGATCCTCTTTGTCTGGTACTTTTGCGGCCTCTCCATTTGTTATAGGTGTCTAGTGAGGTACATGCCAAATGGGGCATTGTACTCGATGACTGGCCTAATGAGGGAAGAGTAGAGGGAGACAATGACCTCTTTCTTCCTGGATGCAAAACCCTTAGTAACGAGATGTGCCACATAGAAGGACTTTCTGACCACAGTGGTAATATGTTGGTCAAAAGAGTGGTTGCTGTCAACCTGTGCTCCCAGATCTCTTATGACACCTTCTGTGTTCAGTGGACTACCATCAATGTGGTAATCCATAAGAACTGGGTTTTTCCCAAAGGGAATGATGACACATTTTTTGGCATTGAGCTTAAGGCCATGGTTCTGACACCAATTGTTGGTCTCAGTGATGTCTCTCTGTAGGATATCAACATCACTTGGGGAGTTAATTATGGCTTCCAACTTGCAATCATCTGCAAACTTTGTCAGCCAGAGTCCCTACGTGTCGGCCTGGACTTCAGAGAAGTAGATACCAAACAGGAGAGGGCACAGGACCGAACCCTGTGGGAATCCACTCGTGACTGGTTGGCAGTCTGACTTGGAGTCATCTACTTTCACACTGTGGATTGTATCTGTGAGCCAGTTTGCAACCCATCCAGAGATATAGGGGTTGATGCCTAGCTTAATGAGTTTTTCTATGATTCCTGAGTGGGGAATGGTATCAAAGGCCTTGGTCAGATTGAGATAGGCTGTATGAACCACCTTGCCTTCATCCACAGCTCTGGTGACTGATTCAAAGAAGTTGACCAGGTTGAGCAGGCATGATCTGCCCTTCACAAAACCAAACTGTGTGGGATCCAGAGTTTTGAGATTCCCTATATCCTTGTTTATTGGGTCCATGATGATGTGTTTTATAGCTTTGCATATCAGACATCAGGCTAATGTAGTGATAGTTCCCAGGGTCTGTAGTCACTCTTCTTTTGTGGAGAGGGATGACTGTAGCAGTGTGCTGTTCGGTAGGACAAAGCCTGAGTTGAGGTTGTGATTGAACAGGACATACAGGTGAAGTGCCAGTTCACTCTGTAGCTCATGTAGAACACAGCCAGGGATATTGTCAGGTCCCATAGAAACTGTATTCTTGGCCTTGGACAGTGCTATTTTAACCTGTGTAGCAGTAATACTGGATGCCTGGCAATCTACTGGTATTGTGATTGGTTCTGTGGTGGGGGAGAGAGGGGTAAAGTTGGCACTGAATCTGTTGGCCAGTATATTGGCAATAGCTGTTGGCTCGGTATAGGAGGTGCCATTGTGCAACAGCTCTGAGCAAATCTGGGTATTGCCGTGAAGATTCTTTACATAACTATAGAAGGCCTTGTGGTTGTCTTTACTACCTGCTGCTACTCTGTTTTCATAGCTAGGTTTAGAAGATTTGATGAGGGATCTCAACTTTTTGTTGAGGCTGATAAGTTTTTCCAGTCTTGGGACTTCACCTTATTTCGTATCAGTTTCCTCCTTCTGTTGTAGAGTTTGTTTATGGCAGGGGACCACCAGATTGGCTTCCTTTTTTTGGAGGAGAACATCTTGGTTCTATTAGGTATGGCGAGATCCATGCATATGTGTACTTGTTCATACAGGGCATTAGTGTATGATTTGGTTGTCATGCAGCTATTCTCCAATTACATGGGTGCCGTGGCCACCTCTGTTTTTAGGAGCCCAAAACTAGCTTTGGAGAAGTTTTTCACGGTGGTTACCTTTGCAGGGGTGGGATTTCCAAGGTGATTAGTTTATGGTCGGATCTTACCAAGGAGGAGTTGACTATTGGTATAGAGCAGCGGTCGCCCATGTTAGTAATGACCAGGTCAAGGATGTTGCTAAATCTAGTGGGGTTAAGAATGAGCTGGTCCAGGGCACTGGAATTAATAAATTCCAGGAAACATTGGGCAAGTGAATTGGTACATGAGTAGTTTACCCAGTTAATGAAGGGGTAGTTGAAGTCACCCAGTATGATAGTGTTAGGTTGGACCTTAATATTCTTCAGGGTGCTTAGGAATGTGGAGTGTGAGTCTTGGGTCATAGTTGGGGACCTATAGCAGGCTACGACCTGAATTGCTGTCTTACCCATTGTTAGCTGCACCTAAAGTATCTCTGATGCGTTATGTTGGGTTACCAGTCTGGAGGTGCGTTCATCCTTTATGAATATGGAAACACCACCGCCTTTGGAGCTACGGTCCAAGTTCTGGGGCCAAAAGGTATGGAATGAGTTATAGCCTGGTAGTTCAGGGTTGCTATCTGCTGTCTTGAACCAGGTCTCTGGTACAGCACAAATGCCGATGTTCTCCATTTTAAAGAGTGCTTCGAGTGAGTGCATTTTGAGATTTAGACTTCTAGCATTGAGCAGCATGACCCTCAGATTGCATTTGCTTGTAGCTGTTACGGTGGTAATTTGGTCTTTGGAACACCGCCTAAAAAAGGCACTATAGGGGTGGCAATAGCCTTTGCCAGTATCCAGAAGCCCAGGGGTGACAGATGCAGGCCATCTCTGGCAAAGCATCGAGGTTTGTCAATCATGTCATCTCAGACAGACAGATACTGGATCCCCTTAGAATGACACCAGAAACTTAGCCAGTTGTTGAAATCAATCATTTTCTGCTTGTACTGTGGTATCATTCTGGGTGATTGTAGGAGGCTGCTAAGGGCTAGGGTCTTACTCGCCTAGGCTACATAATCCGAGAGCTCCTCCATGTCTCTTTTCATGTAGTTCAAGGAGGTACGTCTCAAATCATTTACACCCACATGTACAATGACAGAGTCATATTTGTACCTGTTGTTTAGGGACCTGAGTGCGTGGATTATGTGGTGGATCCTGGCACCTGACATGCAGCTGACTGTTACATTCTCCTTATTCAACCTACTGAGTGGGACATTAGTGTTCCTCACTATCGAATCACCTATGACTAGTGTGTTGGGCATGCTGTTTTGCCTTAGGGGCTTTGGTTGAGTAGCTCACTGTTTAGGAGAGTTATGTTTCTCATGATTAGTGTTGTGTTGTGGTGTTCGACATATACAGAACCAACTGATATTGCCAACATATTGACCGACAGATTCAGGGCAAACTTTACCTCCATTTCACCCCCTAAAGAGCCTATCACAATACCTGAGGAATGCCAAGTCCCTATTATCACGCTACACAGGTAAAAACTGCACTGTCCAAAGCCAAGAATACAGCTTCCATGGGACCTGATAATATCCATGGCTGTGTTCTTCATGAATTACAAAGTGAAATGGCACCACACCTGAGTACCCTGTTCAATCACAGCCTCATTTCAGGCTTTGTTCCTACCAAATGGTGCACTGCAATGGTCATCCCACTCCACAAAGGGGGAGTGACAACAGACCCTGGGAACTACTGCCCCATTAGCCTGACAAGTTTGATATGTAAGGCTGTGGAGCATATCATCATGGACCTTATAAATAAGGACATAGGAAATCTCCAAACTCTGGACCTCATGCAGTTTGGGTTTGTGAAAGGTAGATCATGCCTGCACAACCTGATAGACTTCTTTGAGTCTGTCACCAGAGCTGTGGATGAGGGCAAGGTAGTTCACACAGTCTACCTAGATTTTTCCCAAGGCCTTCAACACCATCCCTCACTCAGGAATCATAGATAGACTCACTAAACTAGGCATAAACCCCCTATGTCATAAAATGGGTTGCCAACTGGCTCACTGATAGAACCCACACTGTGAAAGTAGCAGACTCCAAATCTGACTACTGACCAGTTACAAGTGGTTTCCCACAGGGATCGGTCCTAGGTCCTCTCCTGTTTGACATCTACTTCTCTGAAGTTCAAGCCAACACAAAGGGACTCTGTCTGACCAAGTTCGCAGAAGATTGCAAACTGAGAGCCATTATTGATTCTCCAACTGATGTAGACATTCTACAAAAAGGCCTTACTGACACCAATATCTGGTGCCAGAACCATGGCCTTAAGCTCAATGCCAAAAAGTGCATTGTCATTCCCTTTGGGAAAAATTTTGTGCGCATGAACTACCACATAGGTTGTAGTCCAATAAACACCGAAAGTGTGATAAGAGACCTGGGGACACAGGCTGACAGCAACCTCTCCTTTGATAACCACATTGCCACTGTAGTCAGAAAGTCCTTCTATGTGGCACATCTCATTACAAAAGGTTTCTCATCCAGGAAGAAAAAGGTCATAATCCCTCTCTATTCACCCCTCATTAGACCTATTATAGAAAATAACTCCTCATTTGGTATGTACCTCACTAGACACCTACAACAACTGGAAAGGCCACAAAAATACCTCAGTAAGAGGATGTTAGGCCACAGACACATGCCCTATATGGACAGACTAAAAAAAACTCCAGCTAAACTCTGTCTCTTATCACCTACTTAGAGGCGATCTCTGCTTGACTTCAAAGCCATGTCTGACCTAGAGCTGCTAGATATGCTACACCTAAAGTAATCCCAGTCCCTCCGTCCACATGCTCCAGGGACCTAAACCTCATTACCACAATAAAAAGAACATGCTGGAGGGACAGGTTCCAAATCCAGAGACTTCCCATACTCTGGAACAAACTTCCCATTCACATCAAGCAGAGCACTTCACTGGTCCTCTTTAAGAGAAATATTGACGAGTGGATGGGCAATGGGAAGTTCACCCCAGGGATCACTTCAGTGGCCTTGCTTGACAGACGCACTGGGAACTAACTTTGGGTGGCATGATGCCAGGGAATCTTCTTGAGCTAGGCTTATATAGGCTCCAGGGCCATTAGCCTAGTACACACCTATGAACCTATGAGCAAATGTTCCTGCACATGTGAAAAGAAACCAAAGACCCTCCTAGAAATTCACTCAAACACTGGGAGAACATGCAAACTCCATAAAGAATGCACACATAAGAGAATGTGGTGTCCAAGTGCTCTAAGGCAGTCATGTTAATTAGTTTGCCACTTCTTGGTGCTTGATTTTCCAGTTTATTTAAGACTGGGTACCTATCAGAAGTTTTCATGTTATTGTTATTTTCATAAAGGGTTTTGTATGGTATCTCCAACTTCCTTACATATCCCAAGGATATGCATGCAAATAAATCAGTAATGCTAAATCTATCCTTGCTGTGAGTGTGAGTGGAGTTTGTGGCCTGCTGTTGACTGGGACTCTACCCAGGATAGGCTATAACATCTTAATCTGTATATAGGAAACTATGACACTGTAATATACTGTAATCAAGAAACCTTGCCACTGTACTGATATTTTATTATCATAAGTATGTGACCATTACATTATATGGTACTACTGACAGGGTTTATGTAGAACTGTACTGTGAAATGTTCACAGAAAGAGGTTCCTGGGTTTGATTCTTGGCTGGTGTGCATTCTGTGGGGAGTCTGCATGTCCTCCCTGTGTTCGTGTGGGTTTCCTCCCACATTCCAAATACATGCAGTAGGTAGATTGGACACTCTCAACTGGCCATTAGAGTGAGTGTGTGGTGTGGAAGAACTACCATGGCAGTGCTAGCCATCCAGCAGTGTAAACTTTGAAGCGAGATTATCGTTACTGTTTAAGTGACACCTTGACTTCATGTGTAAAATGGGGTCGTGGATGGATGGATGCACACATAAGTATACAGTTATAACAATGCATTATATTTTTTCATCCTACTGCTTCTGTGCTCAGTGTGCCTGAGTTGTACCCGAAAAGGGGCAACAGACCAGGCCACTTATATGGTTATCAAATATTAAATAAATATAACTCACATTATTACTGAATGGAATAAAGTGGGTATGTCAAATATTTTATATGGATATATATATATATATATATATATATATATATATATATATATATATATATATATATACACTGAATGGAATAAAGAGGGTACATAAAATATTTTATATGGCTATATATATCTATACAGTTATCATGTTCATCAACTCTATAAAATGTCAATGTGTGGCATGTGTTTTTTTTTTTCATCTGAAGGGATTAATGAGCAGTGTCATAGTCAAACTGGGCTTAATCATCAAAAGCAGTGCACTGGGGGATTCATTGTTACCGTTATGAGACTATGGAGTTGGCATATATATATATATATATATATATATATATATATATATATATATCTAGAGAGAGAGAGACAGTGAGATCAGGGTATAGGGTAAAACCTTCATATAAATTATGTTATTGCTTTATTTTGGCTTGAGTGGTAGGTGTATGTATGTGTGTTGCTAGTTGTGTTTTTTTTTTTTTTGGTGTGAAGTGTTAGGAGGCCAGTAACTTAATTTGTTGACTTTAGGACACTACTGGATTTCTTATATGAGTGAGAGTTAGGTACTTGTGCGCACATACACATCTCTGTGTATCATAGCTCTCAACCAGTCAGGGACAAATCTCAACAAAATCAGGGACAAATACACAAATAATCAGGGACACTTTTAAAATATTAATATCATTAACTTGAGACATTGCCAGAATAAGAGAATATAAATTAATATACAATTTCTAAAGCAAAAGAAGTCTGTAACTCTAATTACTGCCATTATTTATTAAGTGCAATTCACCACCTTTGCTCCAAAAGTCACCAGTTTTAGGAGGGATTAGGAGGGACAGAGCTAAAATTTGAGTCAAAACCAGGGACATCCTTGAAAATCAGGGACAGTTGATAGGTATGCTGTGTGTGTGTGTGTGTGTGTGTGTGTGTGTGTGTGTGTGTGTGTGTGTGTGTGTGTGTGTATGTATTATTCATTAAACTACAGTAGATTTAGGTGAGGGAGGTGCTGTGTATATTCCATGTGTGTGATAGATAAAGTGATTTATTTGGTTCTGTATTTGTTTTCTTTTTTTTTGATTGTCATTTGCATGTGCAATGTATATATGTTAAACTTAATCTTAGCAGAAAGGCTGAAAAAACATACATCTATCTGTCCATCTTATTTCTCTCTATGTAGGTAATACATAAAATATAAATAATCTGCATAGATAAATAGATAGGTCCGTGCATGTATGTGTCTGTGCGCGTGACTGCTTGCGTGCATGCGTGTGTATGTGTGTGGGTGTGTTTATGGTGGTGGGGTATGTATAATATGCACTGAGACTTGACAAGTTACACTTTTAAGCTATGTAACTTAATTTCAAAGATTTTATATCAGTAGATATTTACGGGTCTATATCAGTCTGTCAAAATGGCTGACGATCGAACACCAGATGTTCGAACTGTTAAGTTCGAACACTGATTATTGCGAGGCCATGAAACACCAAATTCTTTCCCAGGGAAAGAATTCAGTGGGCCATTTCTGTGGCTTCATGATTATCAGGACTGTGGTGGGAAATTATGGGTCAGGTTCAGGTAAGTGTGCCATTGTATGGACGTTAGGGTTAGGGCAAGGAATAGGTGAGTTAGGGTTAGGGCGCGGGTGAGGTGGGTGTGCGATAGTGATAGACTTTAGGGTTAGGGTGGGATAGGTGAGTTAGGGTTAGGGCGCGGGTCAGGTGAGTGTGCGATAGTGACGGACCTTAGGGTTAGGGTTTGGGTTAAGGTAAGTGGATAGATAGTAGTGTATTTACAGTTTAGTGTAGGGTTAGATGTAGGATTTTAAGTGTATGTGTGTGGATTGCTGGGTTTTTTTGTGTGCTTGTGTTGTGTGTGTGTTTCTTGGAACAGCGATTTTTTTTTCCTGGGAAAAAAATCGCTGTTTTAAGACTTCGATATTGTTGCACTTTGTGGTTAGAAGTTGGAACATATGGTGTTCGAACTTCAGCCATTCAGCCGTTTCGGTGAACTGATATAGACCCAATATTTACAGAGCTGTGAAGCATTAAGTTATAAACAACAATGGAAATAAATATGAAACGTTATAGTATGTTACCAACATATCTCTCAACTGTCCAGATTTTTACAGAATGTCCAGATTTTTGCTTTATATTTTTGGTCTATTGCTCATAAAACTTGTGGTTTTCTGGGACATCAGTGAGGACTGAATTCACTAAATATTTAAGTTTCAGACTTCATATCCTTCAGAAAATGCATGCTAATGCAAAACCTTTTATTCTAGTAACTTGTTAAGTTTATACAAGCGATATTTAAAATTTGTCCCTGTTTCTGGGCCTTTGTCCCCCTTTATTTTTGGCTTTGTCCAAATTTCTTGTGATAAGAAGTTGAGGGGTATGGTTATCAACAATGGTTATACTGAGACAAATACAATTAATAAATAAACAGATAAATAAATGTAGGTGTAGCATTTAGTATTCTTAATGATTATGTATGGAAACCAGTAAAAGCGAAAAAGGCTGCCCATACTTAGGCAGGTAAATCATACAAGGCTAGTACAGAAGTTGATACAGATTTATGTCTTAGAGAAATGCTTGAAATAGTGAAGCACAATTCACAGCTGATGTAAAGCAGGGATGATAGAAATATAAAATAGTGAGGCTGGTGGCAAGACAAATGCAAAGACATAGACAGCTGTTTTAAAGTTTGAAACTAGGCCATTGTGTGGAGACACAGCAGTGATTAACATGGGGGGTGTGAGAGATAAGAGTTATTAGTTGCCAACATGTTGTGGAGTTCTAAAGTTTGATTACTGACAGTCAGAGATGGAACTCTTTTACCTGGGTAGCAAGTGCAGACTTGAGATCAGGTGTACTTTATACTTACAGTCCATGTGCAGTTAGTTTGCTTTATCTTCTGCTAATCAGCATGGCAGACAGGGTTAGAAAGAGGAATGACATTTCAGACAGGATGCCAGTACTAAAGAGTTTTTTTTTATTAAAACTGCAGTCCTGATGTCAATTGATTAAGATGAAAAGCACCTATCAGGACAAAAAATAAGTCTGAGTGCACAGACTCACAGTTATACTTTTCCAAAAATTCAGTTCTGAAGTCCTCTGTTTCATTAACCTTGTTAAACCCAGGATGCATCACCGTACCACTTTCCTGAATACAAATGGTTGCCAATGCAGGCCAGAGCACCTCTACTACTAAATACCCTTACATATAAGCTCTTAAATGACACATGTTGTCACTGTCGATCCCTAAAAAGCAGACTGTTTGATAGAGAACCAATTTATTCCATGAGAAACACTAGCATATTTAAGCAGTAGTAAGCGGGTTTAAGCCCATCTGTGTGGGGGTAAGCAATGCACACATAGGTTAAGCAATATTGAAGAGCTAACTCTCTGTAAGCATATTTAACCGAAGGTTAGCATTGCTTACCGTCACGCAAACCCATGCAAACCCGCTTACAATTGCTTAAAAGTGCATTAGTCACTCTGTATGCAACAGCCGCTGTCCTGGCCAGAAACAAAATAAACAGCCTTTGCAGGTCTTGAACCCAGGACCCTGTACACCATAGTCACAGTAGTTAACCACTAAGCCATTACAGCAGGACATATGATTGAGGTATCACCAAACAGATCCTCACTATAGGAAAATCAAACTGAATATGTGAAAGGAATCTATATACAGTTTTATGTTGTATAACCTACTACATAACATAAATATTTGAACTGGAGTACTGCATTAAGGCCAAATATGAGGTGTCATTGTAACAAAGTGTTGTAATCCCCTAATAAACACAAGGACCCCATACACTGTGCATACACATAAATCACGGATACCAAACACATATATAACATGTAATGAATAATAAATCAGTGCCAAACAGCAAATAGTATGCAAATTAAAAATTAAGCTATGCTAAGCATTGCACAGCGCAGCTTAGTAGGTGTAAGCAATGTGTAGGCCAGCTAACTCAGTCTGCCCATTGGTATACCCCTTTAAGCAATGCCAACCTTAGGTAAGCAGGTTTGCCCATGGCTTAGCATTTTCAAAACAATCCAATCATGGCAAAGTGTAGGAAATCAGCCCTATTTAAACCCAACAGGCAGGACTACATCTCATTACTGGTTGCAGCTTCCTCCTGTAGGCACTATGACTGGTATTGGAGAGGGTGTACACTTCCAAGCCCAGCGCTGGGTAATCCAGGAGTCCAGAGTCATGGCAGGACTCCTTGTGAAAGACCATGACCAGCGACTGCTGCAGGGCCAGTACCAGAGTTCCCAATACAAAGAGGAAGCCTGGGACTGTCTCGCCCATGACCTCACCAATGCCACTGGTATACCCCAAACTGGTGAGCAGGTCAGGCATCACTATGCCAACCTGAAGTGGAGAAAGGAGGATCTCTTGGATCAGTGGATCCAAGAGGCTAGGAGGACAGGGGATGTCCCAACTGTGTGTAAGTATCAGTCCACTACCTGTTTAATAATTGCCAGCTCATGTATATTATGGATAGGTATGGCTAAATATTCCTCTTATGTCTTTCACAGTGGCAGATGAGCGGGCTGCGAACCAGGAAGCCCATGCCTGTAGACTACACTGGTTGCGATGTGAGGCAGTTTAGTAATACTCTTGCATGTACTGTCGTAGGAAATAAATCTAAAAGTAGTAGTAAGTTAATTGCCTGTATAAAACGTGTATTGTTTAAGGCATGTACTGCATACACCAGAGAATATGGCAGGAAGATTCTCATATAGGTTGTATGTAAATAAAAGCATAATAGCCTGACAATAAAGGTCTAACTGCTGGACTGCATGTGTTTACTCTGGTATCATATGGTAATGTAGAGTTGCAATCTCTTAATAGTACTGTTGTATTAAGCACTGTTACCCACACTGTGCTACATAAATAAAATGTGTAGGAATGCCTGTATATGACTGTTGTAATCCCAAGAGATCATATAGTACAACTGAGAGAGACTTAGACAGAGAACAGTAAAAAGCCAGACAACATAATCTAAATAGTACACTCAACTGAGATGCAAACTATTGTATTTTTATCACACAGAGCCATCGTTTGAATCCTGGAAGTGGTAGTAGGCTGTATGCAGAATCATACCCCACAACTGTAAAGATATGTCCAGAATGTCCAGTAAATTGGCCCATATCTGCTGCCTGTCCCCCTGGCAAAGCAGTGGGATGATCCCAGATGTTTAGGCAGCAAATAAGAAATACAACTGATTGTCAGACATCTATAGGAACAAACCTGTCACTCTAGCAACTCCCTAAAATGCTATGAGAGTAATAAGCCAAGTATGTCTCATCTCCACCCCCATGTTGTCAAGCTGTGACCAGAGTGTGTGCAGTAACAGAGTGAGATGTATGTACATAATACTAATGTGGAATCTTGTAATATGTGTTGCAACATTCAGGTAGTGCCAACAAACATTGCCCCCACAGTTCTGTCAGATATGAAAACTGTGCCTAGAAATAAAAGATTGATATCCTGTACTGGTACTGTTTACTCTGGTATTGTATGGCATTGTTAGTGTTGCAGTTGCTGTGAATAATAAGGTATTACTCATCACTCTCACCCACACTGTGCTACATAATAAAACTGTCTAGGAAATCCTGTATAAGAGTGTTGTAATTACAATGCCAGATTGTAAAACCACAGGAGGATTATAGACAGAAATCAGACAAGAGATACTCAGTAATATCTATATAGCACGCTCAATTGTGATGGACATTGTTTTATTTTTAGCAGACACAGCCATGGTTCGAATCCTGGGAGTGTTAGTAAGATATATGCAGAATCATCCCCTACAAGTGTACAGAATTGTCCAGAATGTCCAGTTAATCAGCCCATATCTGCCGGCTGTTACCCTGTCCTCCTGGCATATCAATGTGCTCATTTCTGACATGTAGGCATTTCATGTCATATAACTGACTGTCAGGCCTGTGCATATTTGGAAAATGTCAATGAAAACAAACCTGTCATGGTACAATTCACCAAAGGTTTAAGAGGGCAATAGTTAAAATATGTGCCGGTTCAATGTGGTCAAGACATGCCCAGAGTGTGTGCAATAAGAGATGCACAGGTATGTGCATAACATCAACCTGGAATCTGGGAATATGTGTCAAAACAGTTAGGTAGTGTTAACAAACAATACCTTCACAGGTATATCAGGTAAGAGGTGTATACTGCAGGTAAAACTCAGTTCATGTATATAGTTGTCTACATCCATACCACTGTACAAACTAAGGCCATAGGGTAGTGTACTAACTCCTGTAAGGTACAGCTCACAGCACTGACTAGGAAAGTAATGAGAACTACAGGAATATACTAGTTGTTAATTGACAACCCCTCCCCCACCATATATGCAACAATAAACTAAATACACAACTCAATCGGTATGTGCTGCATTAAATCAACTGTTGGGACATATGTCCTAGTGTTTGATAAATATTTAAATTTCTTTCTATGCATGTGCCATGTAGAAATACTCCCACACTGGTGGTATGCAGCCATTGATGTACCTGCATGCTGTTGTAATGGCCACTGTGGTTCCATATATGCACGTGTTCTGTTTGCTATGCAGCTGTTCCATATCTGGTGGTTTAGGTTAATGGGAATATCTATGCATGCTGTTATATCTAATCCTGGAATGTGTTGACTATTACTAACCCACATATGTTGTAAAATTGAAACACCATAGCACATTTGGGAAGGCTGGTACCGGCGGACCCACCTGTCCAGACTCAGCTGGCCATGGCACCAGGCACCAGCAAATCTGGGGCCCACCCTAGGACCTCCTCGTCCATTGGTCCTGCACCACCTTCAGGTGGAACTGCCTCAGGGGATGGGGCTCATCCCCCGTGGAAGTGGGTGCAGACAGGACACTGTTAACCGTCACCAGGTCTGGGGAGTGGTGCGTAGCGAGCTCCGCTGGGAGTTTGGAGATCTGCTACGCCAGCTTGAGGGTCGCATGTCACAACTAGAGGGTCGGACTAGCCTTCATACTCAGTCCCCAGCACAGCCACCTTCAAGGCTGTGAAGGTGCAGTGGTGACTGCCCATGGGTGGGGACCTCAGTCCCACTGTTTCCACTAGGGGGCTCATGGGCTTCTGATTTCCAAGCACCCCTCCCCATCAAGGTGTTTACCCCAACATGTGTCATATACTGCCCCTGTATGCATCTTGTCTATCTTGTCTGTTAACCTACCCTGCCTACCTCACCAAATGTACCTACTATCCCGCTCCAACATCCCACTGTCACGTGAAAAACAAAAAAGGGCAATCTGTTCCCAAATAAAAAATCTCGCCCCATACATAGCTGTCCATTTCGCATATGTGTCCACTGGACACATGTGTTCTGGTCTAATTGGCTTCACAATATATTATTGTTGTCCTCATCCCTCTCTCAGGGGTATGAGTGTCCAAATATATCTCCAAATTCAGTGTATATGCACAGCTGTTGCTGTAGAAGAAATGGGCAGGTATGGACCTTCCTTAAACCCATCCTGCACATGCCTAGCTATTTTCCCTACTGTCGTTCCCTCTTTGTGCCCCTTTTTCACCACTTTCCTATCAACCCTTTTTCATTTCTTTTAAAGAAATTAGCATGGGGGTAAGCGGGAGTAAGCACTTTTAAGCAGCAGTAAGCGGGTTTAAGCTTGTTTGCACAGGGGTAAGAAATGCCTACACAGGTTAAGCAATTGAGAAGCTAAATCAGTATAAGAAACTAACTGGAAGTTAGTAGTGCTTACCTCCACACAAACCCACACAAACCCGCTTACAACTGCTTAAAAGTGCCTTAATCACTCTGTATCCAACGGCCCTTGTTCCGCCCAGCAACAAAATAAACAGCCTCTACAAGGTTCGAATTCAGGACCCTGCACACCATAACCAAAGTGATTTACCACTAAGCCATGTCAGATATACATAAACCTGATGTTTTCACAAACATAACATCCAGCACAATCATTTCAACAGTACAGGAAATGTATATAAACATGTATATGTATGTGTGTGTGTGTGTGTGTGTATATATACATAGTTATATCTAAATATATATATAAATATCTATCTATCAATATCTATATATATACATATATATGTGTGTATATATATATATATATATATATATATATATATATATATATATATATATATATATATATATACATACATATGTCTACATATATATGTATCTCTCTCTCTCTCTCTCTATAAATATATATATATATATATATATATATATATATATATATATATATATATATATATCTGGATCTAGAACTGTTGAAGTTCAACAGTCCGAATCCACTATCACCGAACACACTTTAGCGAAAGCGCTTATGTATGCAGGGGGGCAAGACCATGTGGGGGGCTGTGCCCCCCACACCCCCTACTTTAATATTCTCACTCCGAGATTGCACTACAGTGAGTAGAAGGGAAGTTTTCCATTATCTGCATTGTAGTATGGTCTCTGCAACAGTCATTCCCCCACAACTCCCTCTAGCTGCAGGCATACTTCTGTGTAAGTGCTTCTTTGGTGAAAAGCACTTTCGCGTAAGTAGGCCTGGCCATCTTTCTTTCGATAAAAAAAATTCCTTTGAGGTTCAGTATGGATATGTATGTATATACAGATATATATCTATAGACGTAAAAGAGAACATAACAAATACATATACAACCACAGGCACCATTAATGGGGGTGAGGGTACCGAAGCTAAATACATCTTGTACGTATTGATATCACCCCCTCCCCCACAGCCAAACAGATCTGCCCTGCAATACAATACCAACTGTTGCAAGTCCCATACCCAGGACCCGACACAACATGGGCACAAGACATTAACAGTAATCCATCCCAACTGTATGATGTCAGGCTGGTATCAATAACATATCATGCAGTACAGTCTGGCTACCATAGGGAATGTACAATGTGGAAACAATAAACATTCCAAAGATACATATACACACCCACACACACACATATATGCAGATGGGATCCGGACACATGCTCGACTAGCATATGTCCGAATCACAAAACATCGAACACATATACACGAAAGCACTTAACATTGACAAGCACTTCCGTGTATGTGTGCCTGTTTCGTAGATTGGACTACAGTACGGGTAAGGTAACTACTTTCATTCCCACTGAGGAAAGCCTGTTGGCTGAAACCGGTCGGGATGTATATTATACTTTAATAAAATACTTATGTATTTAATTTATTAGTCTTATTTGATGCTTTTTACTGCATTTGGTGCTGGTGTTTTTTGTCTATTTGTATCAGTTCCTGCCTTGCACCTGGTCCTACTTGCAGAGTTTTTTTCTGACTTTAAAATTCCCTTTTCCCCACTGTAGTGCGATCTCGGAGTGAGAATAATAAAGTAGGGGAGGTTGTGGGGGGTGAAACGTAGATTTTTTTTAACTACACATACACGGAAGTGCTTTTTGATGTTAAGAGCTTTCATGTACGTGTGTTCGATGTTTTGTGATTCGGACATATGCTAGTCGAGCATGTGTCCTAGACCCATGCAGATACATACATATATATATCTATATATATATATATATAGCTTTACATATACACATATATATATATATATATATATATATATATATATATATATATATATATATATATATATATATATATATATATATATATATATATATATATATATATATATATATATATATATATATATAAACACACACACAC